>NC_041405.2:123018657-123156157 GCF_900747795.2 Erpetoichthys calabaricus | reverse complement strand
TAATTACCCCGATCTACATGCTGTCAAATAAACGAACCACAGTGCATCCGGAAAGTATTGACAGTGCATCACTTTTTCCACATTTTATGTTACAGCCTTATTCCAAAATGGATTAAATTCATTTTTTTCCTCAGAATTCTACACACAACACCCCATAATGACAACGTGAAAAAAGTTTACTTGAGATTTTCGCAAATTTATTAAAGATAAAAAAATTGAGAAATATAATATACGGACGTGAGTGAGTGAGGAGGCAGGCGAATTATGTATTAAGATGTGTATATGTGTGTAATATATATGGTGCTAGTCCCTAGTGGAATGGTATTATTTTATTGTATTACTACTGGTTTCATTGTTATTTTATGTAATTTCTTTTTAACTAAACTTTTAAATATAATATTACTGTTTAAATTATGTGTTGAAGCATTGGTTGTATTTCTCAAAAAGTAGTGTCGTTTTTGGTTTTTATACCCAGTTAGAGTGACACTCATAATTTCATTGTAATTACTTTGCAATGACAATAAAGGCTTTCTAATTCTAAATTTTGCTGTTAAGCTAACCAGCCTATTGTTTACTATTCAACAATTTAAAATTCTTCTTTATCTGTTCTTTTCTTAATTAAAAAGAAGAGCTGCTGTACTTAACACAAGTTCACTCACTGTCCAAACTTAGAAAAGAAGTGTTTCTTTTAATTAATGGACAAAATGAAAAGGTCTGAATTCACTAAAGTATATTTTCTTACCCTTTGTCTAATTGCACAGGACAACTTCTCCAATTTCTTTTTTGTTTTTTCAATTTATTGCTCCACTTTCTTTAATGTAAAAAATATTTTTGGCCATTTTACTGTTCCCTGATCAAAGCTTGAGATGAACCTCAGCAAAAAATTTTGATCGGTGGCTGATCAATTTGAGAATCACTAATTGTGAGAGACTATGTAGACCTTATACATATTTTTGCATCATTTAATTAACTTTTGGTCTCTTTATTCACCAGGTTTCCCTTGACAACTGTGTTGAAGTGGGACGTATTGCAAACACCTACAACTTATCAGAGGTTGACAAATATGTGAATAATTTTATCTTGAAAAACTTTCCCTCTTTGCTAAGCACTGGTGAGTTTGTGAAACTTCCATTCGACAGATTATCATTTGTCCTTTCTAGTAATAGCCTCAAGCACTGCAGTGAGCTTGAACTTTTCAAGGCTGCCTGTCGATGGCTACGATATGAAGAGCAACGCATGGAGTTCTCCTCAAAACTTATGAAGAATATTCGTTTTCCTCTTATGAGCCCTCAGGAACTTATAAACCATGTGCAGACTGTGGATTTTATGAGAACAGATAATACATGTGTAAACCTTTTACTGGAGGCCAGCAATTACCAAATGATGCCATATATGCAGCCTGTCATGCAATCGGAACGAACAGCTATTCGGTCTGACAATACACATTTAGTAACACTTGGTGGGGTTCTACGGCAACAACTGGTTGTAAGCAAAGAACTTCGGTTATATGATGAAAAGGCACATGAATGGAAATCTTTAGCACCCATGGATGCTCCAAGGTATCAGCATGGCATTGCAGTAATTGGAAACTTTTTGTATGTGGTTGGTGGACAGAGCAATTATGACACTAAAGGGAAAACAGCTGTTGATACTGTATTCAGATATGACCCTCGTTATAATAAATGGATGCAGGTTGCATCGCTAAATGAGAAGCGGACTTTCTTTCATCTTAGTGCATTGAAAGGACATCTTTACGCAGTTGGTGGTAGGAATGCTGCTGGTGAATTAGGTAAGTTATGTTATTGCTTGTTTTTATTAATGTATGATGAGTATTCTCCATACAGATTTGCACTGTGTAGATATAATTGTATCTAAGGGAAGATAATTCGATACCAACTTTATTAGAAGTGTGTTCAAACTGAAAGTTAAGGCAATCAACAAATAACTTTAAATGTATATGAATATACATGTAACAACCAAGAAAAAAAATGTATTTCTAAAATGTAACATTTTTCTTTATAATATACTTGACAGATCAGAGCTGATATCCCAGCACCTCATAATCACTAAAGAGGCAATTCAGATACTTGGCAACTAGTCCAAAATAAATCTTCAGATGGTGTTACACTAGTAGTGAATTCCAGATTTTTAAATGTACATCTGTTTGATTTTTTACTTCCACGGTTCAATTTTTTTATTGTTGTTTAAGTGAAAATAGTGAGGCTTTGTACAGGAATTCTAAAATTATTTCAAGAGGGCATTAGGAGTCCACAATATTTTTGCTTTGAGACAGTGATCAGCAAATGCTTACTTGGGTTTGCTCAGGGAAAAAAACATGATAATTTCTAGGTTTTGGCAATGTGAACATAATGACTAGGAATTAGCAATCACAATCTAGCTGTTTAAAGATGGTCAGTTTAGTTACAAAGAAGAGAAATAGTCAAGTTATTTGTCTGTTTTTTTGGTTTTAAGCCAAATGAAAAAGGGAAGCCTGCAAATTTAAATAAGGAGTGTGAGATAAATGAAGAAAAAAATTATCCAAACTGGAAATCAGCATGTTGTTTTTGTGGTGTAATGATGACAGGCTCTTGTTAAGATCAAAGTTAAGGTGGTATAGAATAGGCTCAATCTATCAGACATGGTATAGCTGATATCAGACAAGCATTTGCTCTCACATGAAAAGATATTAGCATATTTGAGTGCCTGAATGCTGCACTGAAGCCCATTGCTGTGTTTACAGATGTTTTATCAGGAGAAGACTATGTAACCGTTTCTTCATTAGTTCTAAGTAGTCTTGTGCTTATAGACAATATTAGTGGCAATCGATTGTTTACTTATATTGCTGATTGACTTTCCCTTGACAAGGATTTGAACCTAGTGGTTAAGCACATCGTAAATACGATATGTACTTGTATCCTGATCATATACGGATAGGCTGTAAACAAATTGCATTTACTTACACTAGAAAGTTTAAATACATCTTTAGCAGAAAACTACAAACCCAAGTAAATTTCCTTCAAAAAAATCCATTTTATCAACTTGACAACCTCCTCTGTTATGGGGTTCAGCGCGGTAGGCATGGTGTTCTAAAGGCTAGTGTAAGAAGCCATTTGCAATATATTATTGAGAGAAGACAAGTGAGGCAGAGGATTTACAACTGTAATTGTGCAGTAGTGACAGCTGTAGACAAAGCCGCAATTTTGCTGCAATAAGTCTGAATACGTGAATGGAATCAAGGTTGATGAGAAAACCTCCTGCTTGGATTGTTCAGTGACCACTACTGCTGCCCAAACTCCGCAAGTGTCATTTCACATTTTTCTGTTTTTACAAAACACTGCAGTCTCTCAGGCAGCTAAGAAGAAAATATATAAGATTTCCAAAATATATATTCATAAAACTGCGGTGGGTTGGCACCCTGCCTGGGATTGGTTCCTGCCTTGTGCCCTGTGTTGGCTGGGATTGGCTCCAGCAGACCCCCGTGACCCTGTATTTGGATTCAGCGGGTTGGAAAATGGATGGATGGATGGATATTCATAAAATATGTGTTGCAGCCTATATCATGGTAACATTGACACAGGTACTGGCTGTAACACATTATCCAGTCTTTTTGGAATAAATAAACCACCAGTAAGCCAGTATGTTTGTGAAGTGTGTTGTGCTCTCCTGTCACCTCTGTATCAAGGAAAGCAATTCAGTACAGCAGTGCAATTGATGGCTCACATGTACCAATCACTGCCCTAAAGAGAATTTGACATGGATTATTAAAATTGAAAGGAATTCTGACACTTAATTTAACTCTAGGAGAATTTTCTGTACATGTCTGCCATTTTGAAGGAGTGCAAGGCTGACATATGTGATTTAGCAAAAAAAAAAATAGATCTGGAACACAGATATAATTTATTTACATAAATAATGTGAAACAGCTCTGGTATCATAGTGCCCATCTTGCATTGTCAAGCTTGTATATTGTGTATTTTTTCTAAATTAAGAAGCACCAGTATATAATAACAGGTGAGATTTGCAACAATGTAGTCTGCAGAATGCTGTAGGCATAAATGACAATTAGAGCTTGTGAATCTTTCACAATAAATACCTTCCTGCTTACTCACCAAATAACCTTGGTTAATTCATTTTGAATCACTATGCTGATTTGCTTTGAAAGCAAAGTGTTTTCCAGTTGGAAAATTGTGGCCTGTTGTCTGAGTGTTTGGGGGTTATGAGATGGGCACCCTTGGATTGTCAGAGAATGGGAGAAGGGTTTTGGTCCCCTTTAGAGAATTATGGACGATGGGAATGGTGAGATGAGTTGGCCATCTTCACAATAACTGTCATGGAGGGGAGTCATAATTTAATACAAGAAGTCAGTTTTTTATGGAGGTAACAGGTATTAGATTGGTAGTATTCTGTGTTTGAGTCAAGTGTAGATCTCTCTCAAGCTGCTAAGTGACTACATTATTTGAGCAGCCTTAACACTAGAATTACCAGAGCCTACGAAAAAACTCCGTAAATCCGTCCCACCTTAAATCGCGTCTTAAATCCGTTTGCACCTCTCCGCTAGAGTCCTTTGTCATCTAAATGTGCTGATAAACAAAAGCTACTAGCAGCCAGCTATTCCATCCCCCCACCGACTTAGAACGAATTTCTCCTAGCTCATGGCTTGCCTTGATTTATCTGGGATTGAAGTGGAGTTTTAGAATGGAAATAATATACAGTAGTGTTATTTGGAATACACGCATTTCATGTGTGTTCCGTGATAATTTTATATAGCACAGATCGGAAATCAGCAGTTCTTAACATTGCACCACGCACGCTGTTGTATCAACCACCAACTGTAACTTGCTTTCTTTATTCTTCGGTTATAGTCTTGAATAAAAGTACACTTTTATTTATGTGAAAACAGCTGTGTCAGATGGGGTTGTATGGATTGATAAACAGCTAAGAACTGCTGATTTCAAGTGACGGTGAGATACGAAGAAGGCAGCTTCGCCAGCGTTTGTGTGTCAGAACCCTTTTGGGGGGGGGGGGGGGGGGGGGGGGGCGGTAGTATGCATCGTGGTACACTGCAGACCTATAGCGCGTCTATGTCAGATGGGGTTGTATGGATTGATTCTGAATGCGACTGTGAGAATGAAAAGTGAATTAAAAAAAAAAAAGCTAACCTTTACCAGTATCATAAGTTACACCGGCTGTTACAGGCTGAAATCAAATTTATGTTGTTATTCTAAAATTGTAAGAATGAGAGCAGTTCATTTCTCGAGGTGGAGCCGTGCGGGATCGAACTCGCCACCCTCTGATCCCCAGTCAGGAGCTGATACCATTACGCCACCGCGGCGGTTGTAGTAAGAGTGTCAATGTGGCATGCTAACGTGGCTTTTTTTTTTGTGCAGTTATATTTTTGAAGAAAAGCGCACGTGTTCTCTTATTTGTACCTTTTGTGAAAGTGTTTCTTTGATATATGGACTTCAGGCTTCATACGTGATATAGTTTATGCCTACATTTTGTCATTTACTATTAGAATATGAAAAACGTTTCTGTTTTAAAAATGTGTTTGCACAGACTACTGAACGGAACGGAACACACATGAAATTCGTGTATTCCAAATAACACTACTGTATATTATTTCCACTCTAAAACTCCACTTCAATCCCAGATAAATCAAGGCAAGCCATGAGCTAGGAGAAATTCGTTCTAAGTCGGTGGGGGGATGGAATAGCTGGCTGCTAGTAGCTTTTGTTTATCAGCACATTTAGATGACAAAGGACTCTGGCGGAGAGGTGCAAACGGATTTAAGGTGGGACGGATTTACGAGTTTTTTCGTAGGCTCTGGTAATTCTAGTGTTAAGTAAATTTTTTCTAGTGCAAATGACTTTTTTTTTTGTTTTGTTTTTTGTATCTATAATCTAGGATAAACAGAATCTTTCATTCCTTTTATAAGTTAAATACTTCTGCATCTTGTATGGGATATTGCGTCTCCATTTGCTTTCAGATTTTTATGCCCATATTTTTACTACCTTATAAAGTTTACTACCCACTAAAGTCTATATATATACCTTTGTGAGAGAAGGGAAAATCTACATTTAGAAAAAAATAGTACAAATTATTATTATTTTTTTTTTTTTATAGTATTATAAACTATTATAAAACTATTTTATGTGTTAATGGACAAGACCAAATTATAGCTGTTGCAGAACTAGTTGAAAAGTAATACATGTATATGATAGAGAGAGAGAGATCTTTATTGTCATTGTCACTTTTACAAATGCCTCTGTGCTTGGAAGGACATCTTCTTGGAAGAACCTTAATTTGACTTTCTATGTTTATTTAAGTTTGTTAATGATCTTGACCATCCAGTAGATCATAACTCTGGAGGGCTCAATCCTATGGAAAGCAGTGAGCTTGACATATAAATTGAATATATTGATTTGGGGGTATAGAATGTGTGTGTCTGTGCTTGTATGCATTTATGTATGTCTCTGTGTGTGCATGTGTATGTAAAAAGACTACAAAAAACGTTTGGGGTAGCCACCCCATATACTTGAAAATTATTGAAAAGTTCAATACAGAACTAAACTAAGTCTAACAAAATGGCATCTATATAAGCTCTTGACAAGAAATGCAAGGTCAGGAATGGCGGAACTGGAAGTGAGGTCATGAGTATCAGGCGGGACTTCCTTCTGATGGTCTGCAGAGGAGGAAAGAGAGAAACTGTTATCTGACAGTGCTTACCCCTAGTCCGGCAGATAATCACCCTTATTTGGCCCAGTAAACTGCCTCCTAATCGCGCCTGTGTGACTATATGTGTCTGTGTGCACACATACACCATAGCAGCCACCTTTATCAGAATGGTGTCTGTTTGCAGGATGCTTTGGCTGTTTAAGCCGCATGCATAAAACAAATTACAGGGACTGAGAGGGGAAGGCTGCAATGAGAAACAGAGTGTAAGACCAGTAGATTGAAAAAGATGCAGATAGTTAAGTAGAGAAAAGCAGTGTAGGAATGTACTACATACACACAGATAAGTTAGTTGGAGGGGTCTCAGTTAGCTTTTTGTATGATTGGCCAGTGTCTTCAACTAGAGTGTGTAAAGGTAAATATTCTCTGTTACTTTGTTATTGGTATACAGTAATGTTTTTATATTATGTGTAAGCAAGTTCAAGCAGGCTTTCATCGACAGTAAATCAGGGTCATTTTCTCCATCCATTTTTTTTTTTTCACATATGGTGAGTTAAGGACCCCAGAAAGCTTTGCTTTGTTTTGAGTTCTGTACCTTTCTGTTAAACTCCCCTCTCCCCTGAGCAATAGGTCATAACTAAAAGAGAATGCAAGATTAGACTTTCCAGATGCTTTAAAATTATTTATCTAAAATGAAATAAATAAATTTTAAAAAGCTACAGTGTACATAGCTGGGGTGGGTGTTTTTGTAGATATTCAAAGAGAGCATATCTATGTATGTTGTGTTTGAATTAAACAAACACTTGTAAGACAAACATTTATTTGAGATGACAGAATTGACTATTAAACTGTTTAGAATGTTATTTGTGCAATAACAGATACACTGGAGGTGACTATTTACTGAAGTCAGAAGAAAAAGTAGTAGTATGTGTTTATTAAGTATTGTAAAGTACATGTTATATGATGTTTAAATTGTTTTATTCGGTAAAGTGAATAATGTATAAATTTTCATAGTCAAACTTCTGATTTTCAGCTAAAAAAATAAAAACACATATTAAAAGTAAAAACATATAAGGAATGGCTAGCTATTCAGATGCTCACATATAGGGAGATTATTGCAAGGATTTTGGTTTTCTCTTAAAAGTACAATTTATTCTTTTATTCTTGGTCATTGTGGTATAACTGATGGGAAAACTGCATTCAGGCTATATATTATGGAGACTGATTACATTTTGCATTGTATGTGCATAACAATTATATGTATAAAATTGTTTATTATAGTTATTTGTGTAAACACATTGACTTGTAATTAGTTAAAAGTGCTATAAGGTATAAAGTGAATTTAATATATGTTGTTTTAGATTGTAATAGATTTAAAATCTTTCTAATAATCACAGTAACTATTTTTTAAAACTCTCGTTTAGCTTTCTTTCTTTCAAATTAAATTACACATCTAAGTACTTTGGAAAGATTGAAAGTTCTGGTGCCATTTTCCAAATGATGTCTGAAGTATATTTTTCACTGGGGCTGCATTTTCACTATATTTAAATCTATTTTGAATTTATAATTTACACTTTAGCTCTGATGACTGCTTTTATTCTGATTCTAATGGTTGTGAACAAGCATTTTTTAACTTTGTGCTTTTCCTGTGAGATTTTTTTAGTCTGAATTATAAATGAATATCTGCTATTCCTTCTGCTCATCTTGATTTAAAAAAGTAGGTTAACGTGTCTGAATACGGCATGAATTTTCTCTGTATTTTTTTAGATGCATGGTTTCACTAATGTTATCACACTAGTAGAACTTTGTGGTGATGTTCTAAGAAGAAAATCTCTACATTTTTTCTTTTTTCAAATATTTAATGTATACTTACACTTAATGTATATGTCCATCATTGTACTACAATGGTGCAACAGGTAATGTTTCTTCAGAAATTAATGGCCAGGGTTTAATTCCTGTGCCTAGACATTTATACATCTGAAGTTAACACATTCTGGCTGAGTTTTCTAGTTACTCTACTTTTTTTCGTACAGCTCCAAAGGTTTTTGTGTGGGGCGGAGGGGGTTCAGCTTTGTAGATCCTGTGTTGGAATTGAAACCCTGTCTAGGGTTGATTCTTGCCTTACGCTCAGAGTTGCTGAACTAGGCTCCGATCTGAAACATCCCTGAATTGGATTAAGTGGGTTTGAGAACATTACATTTTATTAATCAAATACGTACTGTTGGAATTTTGGTTACTGTATTTTGTTTGATAAACAGCTAAATCTTTTGACTTTGTATGCTTATCGTAAGATAGTGTGATATAGTACAATGTAAAGCAGTGTAAAACAGTAATGCTATAAAAAAATAAAGGTAAATTAAACATTTCGAAAATACAGCAGACCTTTTTTTTATGCATTGCACACAGAATGTTAGTTACAAAGTAAAGCAGGGTTTCTACAGTGGAAAATTAGGCTTTAGGTTTCAGTGAATGAAAGAAAAGGTGCACTTAACAATGTACATATTTCAACAAATAGCAGTGGAGAATATGTGTTACAATGTAATATATTTTATTAATTTCTTATTCATTTTATTCCTTTATGCAGGTATGATATGCATATTTTTTAATGTGATTTTTTTTCCAAGAATATAAACAGTATGTAAATTAAAACATAGTTTGACTTTTTTTTTTTTTTTTTTTTTTTTTTATATATACTCTCAGCTTATACAGATAAGATGACTGGAACTCCATTAAATAAAGTCTCAAACAAAACCATTAAGTAGAAAAGCATTTTACATGGTGTTAGAGCTCGTCATATGCTCACAAAAGTATTACTACACTGTTACAAACAAGTGATTACCTTTAAAGTAGAGTCATCCTTTGTGTTTGATGTATTTGTAATGTCTATATATAATTGCTCATTTATAGTGAAATTAACATTTCAGGCACACCACCTATTGACAAATAGTGATGATAACTAACCTCACTTTGAAACCACCTCAATCCTACTGCCAGGTTTGGAATCTTAAAAATTGTGTCTCTCTAGTACAGATTTATTCTGGTCCACTAAAGATTTTATCTTTTATTTTATTACTGCATTTACAAAAAATAATGTGTTTTTTTTTTTTTTTACAGAGCTGAATGAGATAAGGCATGAGCCACGTATTTATTTACAGTAAATACTATAACCTGATTAAGAAAATGGCGTAAAACTAACACCTGGAGCAACTGTAGCCCTACAGGATTGGAAATGTCTGGTTTTATACATTAATGCTGTATTAGTGTAATGTGTTTATTGGTTTAGATAGCATTTGCATTTACATAAGATCATAAACATACAGTATTTATTCTTTCTATCAGTTCATTTTAAATCCTTCAAGTTTCTTTGGAAAGAACATATTCATAAGCCCTTCTATCTGAATCCTCAAGTTAAAATTAATTAAATATTTTTTTCAGCGATGTGAAAAACTCCAGCCCTGTTTTCCTTGTGTGGTTTAGTCCAGTGGCAAGTTTTAAGTAACACTTTTTTTAAGCATGCACAAATGTTAAACAGAGTAATAATCATTCTAATTAAATTAAGTGCAACAATAATATTCATGATGCACAGATTTTCTGTGGAGTATGAGAGCCAGCTTCAGTATTATTTTGGTAGATAGAATGTGTTTTTTTCCCACAGGCATGTGTCTCCACCTGTCTTTTTATAAATGTTATAATTTTACACTTTTATGCCTTCTAATTCTATAATTGAGTGTGAGCTATTATATTCTATTGTATTGTATAGAGCCAACAATAGTCACAGGCAAAAAGCAGGCTCCAGAAGTATGTATGCTTTAGCTATTCTTATTCTTATTTCATTACTGGTTCTTTTTGTGATAAGTACTTTTTATGCTGCTTAGAGGAGTACATGAAACTTTCCATGTATTTTTATATGCAGCATTGAATCACTGTAGATTTAACTTTTTAGAATTGAATCATTGTAGATTTAACTTTTTTGACACTAATAATCAAAAAAAGACTCTTAAATGTGAAAATAAAACCACATCTCTACAGTTGTTATACTTACAAAGTATAACATTGATTGTTAAAGTATTCACCTTCTTCAGATAAGTATTTAATAGATGCACCTTCGACAACAATTACAGCCTTGAGTCTGTGTGTACAGTTCTCTCTCCACTTTACACATGTGGACACGTCTATTATTCCTGATTCTTTATAAAACTGATCAGATTCTGTTAATTTGAATGGGAACTGCAAGCGAACAGTTATTTTCAAGTCCAGCCACATGTTCCTAGTTGGATTAAGGTCTGGACTCTGACTTGACCACCTTAAAACATTATTTAATTACTAGCCAACCCGCGGCGTACCATACGCCTCATAATTAGGCTGGGTTTTTAATGATTTTTAAACACAGGGAAAAAAATTAACATTTGAAAAATCCGGAGGAGAGGGGAAGGACACCCATTACGCCCCATCTGTCATGCTAGTCTGCTGATTTCTCATTCAGTAACGTGTGAGTAGTGATGGGCGGGGTGAAGGCTCGCGAACCATCAACACGTTTGAAGCAATTGTGTCGGAAATCGTATTGAAGCTTCAAAGCATTTAACAGTCACCTCTCTAGTGACACCTCCTGGCCATTTTCATTAACGTTACAGAAACTTATGATACACTTGAATGACGTCTGTTAAAACTCGTATTGCTTTTATTTTTTCGCAGCTACAGACTGACAACGAAGAGAAGGGTTCATCAGCAGCTTCTAGTGTGTGATGTGTAAAAAATATAAATATAACTTGTTTAACTGCCTTGTGGCGGTGTAGTAGTACGGCTGCTTTGCAGTAAGGAGACAGTGGAAGATTGTGGGTTCGGTTCCTGGTTCGTCCCTCTGTGGATAGCAAATTATCCGCGACAAACAAACTGTTTTACACGCTGCAAACCAACCCCCGGTGTAGTATACGCCGCTTTTTCAATGTTTTTTAAACAGAGGGAAAAAAATGAACATTTGCAAAATCCGTAACGCTGCTTTCAGTAAGTACAATGCACACGCGTTTAGTTTGTTGGTGACTTTTTGCCAGCTGTCTTTCCTGGTTTGGGCTGTTTTTGCAGTGTTACCGCTTGTGCATATTAAATCTTGAATTCCTTTGAGTAACTAATTAACACCCACCCACTCAGCTTGTGTGAAAAAAATGCGCCCGTTCTTTAATCATTTTGTTGCAGCAATATACATTGTGTTTTCACTCAGCGCGGAGGTGCGCATTCATCTCGGATTATTACATCCAGCTAATCTGCTACAGGACTGCGTTTGAAAAACCGATTTATCCCAGATGAGTTTCACTGGCATTAATGATTAGGAATCTGGTTGGAACAAAACACTGCAGCCACAGGGATTCAGCAGGACCGAGTTTGGGAAACACCGCTGAACACTCGTGGCTCTTGGCAACTCACGGCGTATCATATGTCGCATAATTATGTATTGATAGGTGAACACTTTCTGAATGACACAGTTGTCCAAACAGAAGTGAAAGTAAAATCGAGCCTGGTGCATTCTTTAACTGCATTCTCTGTCTTGTAGCGCAGTGGTAGTGTTGCTGCTTTACAGTAAGGAGACTGTGGAAGATTTTTGGTTCGTTTGGGCTGCATTTGCAGTGTTACCACCTGTGCATATTAAATCTTGAAATCCTTCGAGTAACAAATTAACTAACACCCACCCACATACACACAGCTTGTGTAAAAAAAATGCGCCCGTACTTTCATCATTTTGTTGCAGCCTATCAAAGACTTGCTGCCCCCAACTCAAGGTGGCTCAGAGGTCGATGTGTAGTGTACATCAGATGAACATAAATGACGCCGTTTTTTTCGAGGCGTCGCGTCCCAGTTAGTGGGCGTGGCTCTGCGAGTTGTCGTCGTATCCAATGGTCATAGAGTTGGTGGGCGAGGCTCTTTCCTACTTGTCGGCGGCTTAGTGAATCCACGCCTCTTCCTGAGTGCTTTCATGGGTGTCTTGTTTTCGTGTGCGTGCTTTCATGGGTGTCTTCCCCTTCTGGCATCGACTTTGTGAATTATATATACAGTAATCCCTCCTCCATCGCGGGGGTTGCGTTCCAGAGCCACCCGCGAAGTAGGAAAATCCGCGAAGTAGAAACCATACGTTTATATGGTTATTTTTAGAATGTCATGCTTGGGTCACAGATTTGCGCAGAAACACAGGAGGTTGTACAGAGACAGGAACGTTATTCAAACACTGCAAACAAACATTTGTCTCTTTTTCAAAAGTTTAAACTGTGCTCCATGACAAGACAGAGATGACAGTTCTGTCTCACAATTAAAAGAATGCAAACATATCTTCCTCTTCAAAGGAGTGCAAAGCAAGCAGTCAAAAAAAAAAATCAATACGGCTTTTAAGTATGCGAAGCACCGCCGGTACAAAGCTGTTGAAGGCGGCAGCTCACACCCCCTCTGTCAGGAGCAGGAAGAGAGAGAGAGAGAGAGAGAGAGAGAGATAGCGAGAGACAGATAAAAAAAATCAATACGTGCCCTTTGAGCTTTTAAGTATGCGAAGCTCCGTGCAGCCTGTCCTTCAGGAAGCAGCTGCACACAGCCCCCCTGCTCACACCCCCCTACGTCAGCGCAAGAGAGAGAGAGAGAGAGAAAGTTAGCTGGATAGCTTTTCAGCCATCTGCCAATAGCGTCCCTTGTATGAAATCAACTGGGCAAACCAACTGAGGAAGCATGTACCAGAAATTAAAAGACCTATTGTCCGCAGAAACCCGCGAAGCAGCGAAAAATCCGCGATATATATTTAAATATGCTTACATATAAAATCCGCGATGGAGTGAAGCCGCGAAAGGCGAAGTGCGATATAGCGAGGGATCACTGTATAGATTTTATATGCCATTTCTGCATAGCTTTGGCTTTATGTTTGAGGTCTTGCTGAAAAATAAACCGTGTCTGAAGTGATAGTTGTCTTATAGACTGCAGCTGATTTTCCTCCAGGACTTTGCTGCATTAATTTTACCATGTACTTTCACAGTCTTTCCACAGCCTGCTGCAGAGAAACATCCCCTCAGTATGATGCTTCCACCACCTTGCTTGACGGTCCGGATGGTATATTTTTGATGGTGGGTGGTGTTTGGCTTATGTCAAAGCATTAAGTATGACGAACAATAACCTCAAATTTGGTCTCCTTATTTCATAGAACCTTCTTCCATTTGATTTCAGTGTCTCCTACATGCTTTTTGACAAGCCGTAACCGATACATTATATGAGATTTCTTCAACAGCATCTTTCTCCTTGGCACTCTCCCATGAAGCCGCTCCTTTATTGTGAAGATTTGTTATCACTTTGACATTTAAGAGTATTTATCTGAAGATCAGTGTCAAAAAGTCAACGTTATAATTTGGAATTTTACTTAGTGCTAATCTTTTTATACGTGGCTTGAAAAACAAGTTGAATTATACTCAATCAGTTGTTTACAGTTTACAAGAAATGCTGTTCTTTGGAAGCATGAATCAAAAGCACAAGCTGGCAGGTCACTATCATTATCACTACATTAACAGCTGTTTTCTAGCTTTGCCAGGTTTACCCCCAAGCAGGCAGGTAAATCTAAATGAATCATTTTCTGATTTCTCTGTAATGGCCTGGTTTCACAAATAGTGTAGTGATTGTTATTAAGCGAATTTCACCAAAGCTTTATTTGCAGCAAAGTTGCTGCATTTGTTGACCCTTGTTTGTCACATTATTTACTGATAATTCATCCTTTTTTCTTTTTTTTTCTTCGGTGTCTCATAGTGCTTTACGTGGCCAGCACAACATCCCCTGGAGCTATAACAACGAACATTGGATGGTACTACACCCAGGGTTTATAATGCTGATCATTTGCATTACACATTGGCTATAACGCTTGTACATCTCTCACTATGTTCTTTCTTCTTTGATCTAACTGAGTCATAGTCGCACAGTGGTTGCTACAATGAAGAGCACATGATCGCGCTCAGTGTTGTTAGTATACTGGCTGACACACTGCAGATTGGAACACTGGGAGAAACTCAGAGTTACTATAGCATCAGTATTTATACCAGTTTTTTTTATATTTTTCATGAAAACAATTGCTATGAAATGTAAAGTCATAAAGACACATTCAAACTGTGTATGGTAGGTGAACTCAATTCAAGGAGTTGAACACATAAGTAAATAATGCAGGTTCTCAGATTTTATTTTGTGAAACACTACCCGTCCCCCATGGCTCTGCCCAAGTAGTAGTGAAACAGGACAGTGAGGAGGGCCCTGCCCGGTTCCCTACTCCTGATGTCACGCTTCCCCCTCCCCTTGGCCCGCTGCATATCTCTTGGATTTGTGCATATAAATCGATATAGCAAGTGAACTATGATACATAGCACAATGAGAGAAGATGGAAAATCAACCGGAATGTTCAAGTAAATTATAGAAAAAAAACCGATCTAAATCCATTAAGTAGTTCTCTTGTGAAAAATGGACAGAGATACAGACAGACAGACATTGGATTTTATATATAGAGGGATATACAACATAAAAAATGAGTTATCTCTGCTTGTCACCAAATATGCTATTCAGTCTTAGAGTTCCACATCAATATAAGACAAGGAAGCACATGCCCTATGCATGTGTAATTAGCCACATGTAGAATAACAACAAACATTGAAAGAGCCCGACGCCAAATGCAATAGTAATAATAACAAAATATTTATTACTACTTAAAAGATTTTTTTATCTTTTTAATAGAATGAAAAATGTAAAGCATCAGCACAGACAGTTTGGAGAGCCTTCAGCGCAACTTCAAAAAATAGATTGAGCCAGCGGGTTCAATAATGACATGATACTTTGAATTGTCTACTTTTAGCTATTGTAGGGCTGATTTTTTTATTCCTTTTCTTATATAGCTAACTATTTTTCAAAAAAACCCAGTTTTCTGAAAAGCATACAAAGCAATATTTTTTCACATAAATCTACATAAAATGTCTGTTGCTGTGTGCATTGTCTTGTGCTCTACCACGGCAGTGGGTGAGGGAATGGGGGGGTGGTGAGCTGCTGCCAGGCTGAAAAAGACATAAAGCAAGTTTCTCACTTAAATCAACATAATTCGACCTACGTATTTTTTCTGGCTGTTGACTATGATTTTCGGAATTTCCTCTTCGTTTTGATGAAATACACATTTGTGTGTCTCTGGCCATGTTCTTTCTTCTTTGATATCATGAAGGCACGGTGGTGCAGTGGTTTGGCACTGCTCTTGCACATCTCAGGTCACGTTTTTGGCCACAATAATCAGTCCAGTGTAGTTGGCAGACGTTTCCCTAGCCCTCAGGGACACTTTAAAGATGATTGCACCATTATAATCCAGTCAAATCTATTTCTGTTAGTCCTTCCCACTGACTTCATTGCATTTCACTGAGTTCAACGATATTTGCAATCACTTATGTGATTTCTCTGAACTCGAGGCAAAGCAAACATTGCGGAGTTCACTTATCACTAGTGGTGATGTAGTATGTGAAAAATGGTCTAAATGTGATTTCTATAAAAACACGCACTGCAGGATTTGTCAAGATAAATGAAGAAAAGCAAAGGTGACGAGATACATTTCTCACAAGTAAATTTGCAAAATCCTGACATGGTATAAATGTTACACTCTAATATCTAAACCACTAATTCCAGCTGTAAATAAAAGCAGTGACCCATTTCATTTTGTCAGAAATCTCTGTGTGTCTTTTCTCAATAGCTGACTTTTAAACAGATGCAGCTAGTCAGGTATAAGCTGTTTCTGTCAAACAAAGAAAATTTAAAAATACGTTTCATGAAATATTGCCTAAACATTATTGACCACATTCAGTGACAAACAAGAACACATTAGTTATTGAAGTGTATGAAATAACTGCTGCAACTTGTACTACCAAGCACTAAAACTAGTAGCTTGCCAATGAGGACTAACATGAAATCTCCATGAAAAACTGAACAAAATCATAAGAGATTAAAAAATGGTTATTATTATAACATATGCCAGACTCATAATTTTTTGATCTAAATGCACATGCTTATGTTCAGTGAGGACTGTAGTTTTGTTTTCATTGATATAATGAAAATTCTAGGTCCTTTGAAATTAAAATGTTACAAATGTTGATTTTTTTTAATATATAAAGTAGTTCTACCTGCCCCCATACATCTAAAGTTCACTACATATTAATGTTAATAACTTAAGCCTTTTTATAATACAATGTTGTTGTATTTAATAAGTAATTAAAGTTCACTCTACGAATAGCAACTGTGTGGTGGGTGTTTTAGGTCTACTCCTTGAATATTTAGATGTTGACGCCAATAAAAACACCATTTCTAATAACTAACTTTTTAAACTACAGTACATACACAGTAGCAGTGAATTACTGAAATTTCATGCAGTATATTCTAGCACTAAATTTATGTGAACATTTCAGCATTATTTTTTCCCAATTGCTGTCATTGCTGACAAGCTAAGAAAAACTGCTAAATAATTGATTTCTGTGAAACTGAAATAAATAAAGCTTCAAGGAACAAGTGCAATAAAATATTTAGTTTAAATTCCATCAATAATAAACTGCACTCTGGAGAAATATGCTGTAAGATTTCTACTTGACATTGAATGTCTGAGGATTTGCTTGGAAAAACTGCTTCACACTAATAAATGATTTTTTTTCTGAGCTACTATTTTAGAACAAGTCTCCTGAGACTACTTAATGCAATTGATTGACAGTAAAAGTTGCATTCATATGGAGTAAAATGCTGCATAGGTAGAATGGTCAGCCTTAAGCCAAATATGGACTACAATGAGTTACAGGGTATACAAAAGAAATTATTAATACCTGGCATATTGTCTGCATACATAAACTAAAATGCATTGCTTTTTGCAGCTTTTGTAAATTTTGTAAACCAAACTTTCAAAAAAAAAAAATACTTTTCATTTATAATAACAGCTTAAACACTTTGAAATATGTAACCTCTTGTTTCCTCCATGCCCTCATTTACTACTGGTCAGAAGGTTTAGAGCACCTCAGATTTTCCAGTTTTTCTTCAAATTGAATCTGTTGAAATGCATTGAATGACTTACAAGGGTGAAAAGCTAAGCATGAAACTGACAGAGGTTTAAAGATAAGGTTTAGGTTAGCAAAAACTGGAAGAAGGGAAATTTCAGAATAGATAGATAGATAGATAGTATTACAAATGGGCCTTCTTCATGGAACACCTAATAGGTTAAAATCTACAGATGTTCTACAGCTCCAAACTTCTATTGATTACTTAAAAACCCTGTCTGTCTGAAACAGACTGTGTTACTACACCCTCTGAAGTACTGCTTGGACAATATTACACTGTGGAAAATTGTACAGTAAATTCCAGTGATAATGGCAAGAAAACAGCAATTAACAAATGGAACGAGACAGAGCATTATTACCCTTAGAAGTGTAAGCCTTTCATTTAGAGTAATTACAAAAAAAAATCTAAAGTGTCAGTTTGTATGATGTCCTATGCAATCCAAAGGCATTCGGAAACTGGGGGAAATTCTGATAGGAAGAGATCTGACAAACCCAAAGCCACCACCCAATCAGTAAACAAGTTTCTGATGGTCACCAGCTTGCATGACAAGCACCTCACAGCACAACAGCTTCAAGCACAGCTTAACAGTGGTCGTAAAAAGCTAGTCTCAATTTCTATTGTGAAAAGGAGACTTTGTGCTGCAGGTTTGACAGGGCAACTGGCAGTAAGAAAGCCATTCGTTAAAGGACAAAATAGGGCCTTGCAATGCTGGCTGTGGACTACCGCAGACTGGAAGAACCTCTTATGGACCAATGAATCAAAATTTGAAATCTTTGGTTCATCACGCAGGGTGTTTGTATGCCGTCAAGTTGGTGAAAGAATGGTTCCTCAGTGTGTGACACCAACTGTCTTAACATGGAGGTGGAATTGTGATGGTCTAGGATTCTTTTGCTGTTGGCAGAGTTGATGGCTTGCATAGAATCTGGAATTCTGAATCAAAAAGGTTACCACAGTTTGGCTGTTATATCAGCAAAAGGTGTCTACTTTGATGAATCAAAAATTTGAATAACATTTTGTGCATTTAATGATTCTTTGGTTTTTTTTTGTTTTTTTTTTTTGTTTTTTTTTTTTCCATTGTTTATTAGCTCTCTGTCTTGTTTTCATGAAACATTAAGACAATAAACTGCATGCATTTTCATACAAACTGGAAAAAAAAGTGAGATGTTCTAAAACTTTTGACCGGTAGTGTAAATGCCAAAAAATACAGACTTAACTGAATTCTTGCTTGAAGTATATTTTGAAATTTTTATTCTCACTAATGTATTATCTGATTTATATACATTTTATGCTGTCTTTTCACTTAAACCTGGTAGGGATCATGGTGGCAGCATGCTGAGCTGAAGATTCAGACCTGTCTACATTATCTTTAATGATGGGGACCAGGCAATTCTGTGTAATTGTGAAGTGTTCCCAAACCTCCTGAGAGAAAGAATCACTTTCCCCGAGTCCTAGGTCTGCTCCAGGTGATTTCCTAGTGAATCATACCTGATACACCCTCAAGTGTGAGGCATCACAACACTGTACCCAAACCACTTCAGCTGCCTTATCTTATTCTGGAAAAGCATTAGTTTTCCTTTGAGGTCCTTCAGTATTGTTGAGCTCCTCACTGTTTCAAACAATGGTACATAAAGGGTACATAAAATTAAATAGTATATTGTGGTCTTAGTGAACCATATATTCAGAATTAGTCAGTATCCTATTTTGTGTTTTACGCATTCTAATGAAATAAATACATAGAGGGGCATTTTATTTTCATTAAAAATATGCATCAACATTATGTACATGTATGTACTTCATACGTTATTTTAAATCATAGTTACAAATGAAAACTTGAAATGAACTCCACTAAAGCAGAGTATGTTTTAAAAGCATAATATCTGCAAGTAGACATTATAAACTGTAGTTTTTCTTAGGCTTCGTTTAGTGCCCCGTGTACAAACTGAGTAAAATATTGCTGCTAGCAATATACTTCAGTTACTGTATCTGATGCAAGTACTTTCTCAGTGCACGCACCCTGAATCTTGGGGATGTGGGATAGACCATGGCAATGAAGATACATGGGAGGAAAAATGTTTTGAATATAGCCTTTGTAAAGATTTAGAATGTATTTACACTTTCAAAGGGAAGTTATCAATAGTTGACACATGAGACTCACCAGTCATATTTTGTGTAGATAATTCAAAGCTGTTGACATGTGTGTTGCTCAAGTTTTTAATCATTTACGTTTTCCTCTTAAATGCTTGTTTTCAAGATGATTCGTGATAGGTTTAAAATTTGTTCCTCTAGGGAGATGTTTTGTCACATATATCTTATAGGTGTCAAAGACAACTGGAACTCTAAATACATATTTTCCAACCCGCTGAATCCAAACACAGGGTCACGGGGGTCTGCTGGAGCCAATCCCAGCGAACACGGCACAAGGCAGGAACCAATCCCAGGCAGGGTGCCAACCCACTGCAGGACACACACAAACACACTCACACACCAAGCACACACTAGGGCCAATTTAGAATCGCCAATCCACCTAACCTGCATGTCTTTGGACTGTGGGAGGAAACCCACGCAGACACGGGGAGAACATGCAAACTCCACGCAGGGAGGACCCGGGAAGCGAACCCAGGTCCCCTGGTCTCCCAACTGCGAGGCAGCAGCGCTACCCACTGCGCCACCGTGCCGCCCACTCTAAATACAATCAAATTCAATTACTAGCCCACTGGCAACATATTACATTTGTGTTACATTGCTATAAAAACAAATCTGAACAGTTGCTTTGCTCTTAAACAACTTGGTATACAAGAAGATTAATTTTAAAAATGTACTTCATTGCCCTGAACAGAACAATGAACACAATGAAAGAATTCCTGTTCATAATGTTTATTTAGCCTTCCAATTGTTATGAATTGCTGAATTTATCACACATTTAAATTGTTGTATCATTGATTATAAAAGAACTATAAAAATATTAAACTGAATAAGTCCAGCTTTGAAAGTATTCACCCCATTGACATTTACTTTCATTAAAAAGCACAGGAAGGCCTTTGTAACCTTACAAATCTAAGTGAATTTAGTTTAAATTGCAACATACATAAAGGTGGATTCCCATCAAATTTTAACAGGTTATGAATGTGTAATAAGGATTAAACTATATTTGTGTGGAAAAAAGCTCACAATAAGCCCTGTCTTGCATATCTAGAAAACGCATGTAGAAGCTTCTGAGAGAATCTGGACAAACATTGATTTTTTTGGCCTTATTCCCAAGTACTGTGTGTGGAAGTGGTATGTTGTTGGGTTGCTTTTAATCGGTAGGGACTAGTGTGATAGCTAAAACAGAAGAAAACAATTGATGCAACAAAATACAGATACATACTGAAGTAAAACTGCATAGTCTACAAAAGATTTGACTTCCCAAACATTAAAGAGACTCTTGAATGGCTTAAAAAAAAAAAAAGATATACCCTAAGTTCTTGTCTATAAGCCGGACTCATGTATTAGCCGGAGACCAAAAATCATACGAATTTTTAAAATAAAATCGTATCATAGATAAGCCGGACTCATGGATAAGCCGAACGTACTATAACCTATAACTAATAGAAGGGAGGGAGGTCAGTGGTCTCACTCGCGCCCATTTAATTTCTTTAAGGGGGGAGAGAGTGTGAGATATTGGCGTCTCTCTCACTCCCCGCATGGCGCGGTTGGAGCGGCCGGAGCGCGTTCTTTCTGCTCTGGGCGTCGCCGAGTCAACACGAGCGCGTAGCGGTCATTTAAATTGTGATTTTATATGTAAGCATATTTAAATATATATCGCGGATTTCTGCGGACAATGGGTCTTTTAATTTCTGGTACATGCTTCCTCAGTTGGTTTGCCCAGTTGATTTCATACAAGGGACGCTATTGGCAGATGGCTGAGAAGCTACCCGGCTTACTTTTCTGTCTCTCTTGCGCTGACTATCTGTGATCCTGACGTATGGGGATTGAGCAGGGGGGCTGTTTGCACACCTAGACGATACGGACGCTCGTCTAAAAATGCTGAAAGATTATCTTCACGTTGCTATCTTTTGTAAAGCTGATTCCTGAAAAGACATGCTGCACGGTCTTGTCATGGAGCACAGTTTAAACTTTTGAAAAAGAGACAAATGTTTGTTTGCAGTGTTTGAATAACATTCCCGTCTCTCTACAACCTCCTGTGTTTCTGCGCAAATCTGTGACCCAAGCATGACAATATAAAAATAACCATATAAACATATGGTTTCTACTTCGCGGATATTCTTATTTCGCGGGTGGCTCTGGAACGCAACCCCCGCGATGGATGTATAAGCCGGACTTATGTATAAGCCGATATTCTATTTTTTCATTTTCACAACTTTTTTCCTTAGATAAGCCGCGGCTTATAGACAAGAACTTAGGGTAAATTCTTTTAGTGATCAGGTTGAAAGTATTGACTGCCTAGAAAGCTCTTTGGCAGACCTTACTATTTATAATAACACTATTACTCCTGAAGCAACCTGGAACAGTCAGAGCACGTTTGTAAGGAAGTGTTGGCAAATGTTAAACCTACAAAAAGTGAAAACGATAATTTTAACATAAAAGAAACTTGTGGCTGTAATTGCCTCACAAGAGACCACTATCAAATATTACATGCCGACTAAAGGGAATGACAGCTGTTCAAAGCTAGAATTTTCAGTGGTATGATTATTTTATAATGAAAATGATTTTCCAGCACAATGTAAACTGTTTAAGCATACAAAAAATTTCATTTGTTTACTGAGAGACATGACTATAAATTTGTTTTTAAAAGAATTCAGATGGTATTCGACTTAAACAGGTATAAGTAAACAACATTTTTTGTTGTAAATAATAAAGAAATTTCTAAAATATTTGCCATTTCCATTTCTGTTTTATTTATTAAACTCTCTTGGGACCTCCCCCAAATGGACAACATGCTGAAGAGTGTCCCAAAGTGCAATCACCGAGTCTGTGGAGGACTGTTTATCCATTGCCGAGGCAACAGCAGGCTCACAGCTCTGCTGTGGCTCTTCACCAACGCAAACAGAAAACATCTTGATGGGTGATGCAAGGAACATTGTAAATGCAGGGAACAGTATTTTTGGCCACTAACCTAGCCACAACCCTGCCTGACTGCTGTGTCTGTGTATAGGAGAGTGGTAGATCACGTTACAATAAGTAACCGTGCCGTTCCTGTTTCAAGCTGAGTTAAGCTGCTTTTGCTAAAGTACTGAGACTCAGCCTCATGTTTTGGGGTGTAAGACTTATAGTGCGACCACGATCTTTTAGGATTTGCCTCTGTGGCGCTTAATTGCACCGCTGTGAGCCTGCTTTTACCCTGCCCTGGTAACGGACAAACAATCTTCCAGACGCAGCAATCGCGCTTTGGGATGCACTTCAGCGTGTCGTTCCCGTGGGAGGGGGGAGCGGGGTCCCAAAAGAGTTCAGAATCCTCACAATATGAAGAAGAATAGGATGATTCAGCTTCTGATTGATAACTGTGCTGCCCACAACATGCTTCCACATTCAGATAATGTTCGTGTTGAATTCTTCCCACCCAATTGTACAGCAGTGCTTCAGCCATTGCATTTGGGCATCATTCGCACCCTGAAAGTGTATTATCGCAAGGAAATGCTGAGAAAAATTCTCGTCAGCATAACTGGTAGAGAGGAGGAGATTAAAATTAACGCAAAAGAAGCTATTGAAATGATTGTAAATGCCTGGACGCAAGTTAAAGAAAGCACTATAGTGACAAATACAGAATCTCATTACTACAAAATTTTCATTACAAGGAAATATTTTTTAGGTCCCTGGCAGTTCGTTGTAACAGAATTTTACCTGTATTTAAGAAAAAAAGATGCACTCAAGAGTTAAGTCTTTAGTTTTACTGTATATTTGTAAGTTTTTTTAATTAAAAGTTTAATTAGTAAAATAAAAATCATAAATAATTACAGCTGGCAGCAGAAAACTACACTTTAAAGTTTGTTTTTAAATAGTATCTTGAATATTGCAGTTGTTACACTATTATTTTGGATGTCTGAGATTAAAATGTGATCAAATTTAATTTTTCCGTTCTTGTATAAATGTTATGTTTACTTTTTACAGTTCGTACAACCATTCATTTCTGTAATATTCACTTGTCTAATACTACTGTTTATTATTGCAGCCTGGAATACAGGCATAAATGTTCAGCCTGCTTCATCGAATCTTTCCTAAATTAGAAATTCCAGTGGTGAAGCTTTCTGGATAAGATCTTCACAAAAATTCCATTCTTTGATTTTCTCCAAATCGTATAATGCTAATAGTGTTTAATCACAGGGTATGAGGAAGAGATTATAAGTTTCATTTATTTTCAGTGATTAAGGTGTCTGCAGCTCCAAGTTAAGTAATCTTTCAGCATGTAAAAATTGCAGGTTTGCAGCAGAAAACTTCAAAATAATTCTATCCTTTGCCATGTGCATGTTAGAATCTAATTATATTTTGATGTAGTGGCAGTTCTAAAAAAACAGATGTAATCATTCATGAATGTACTGTAATGTAGATTCAAATTGTCCAAATGATGATTTAAGTGAAGCTATAAAGGTTTTATTGCCAACACATTGTTGTTTTGTTTTATAGAAAATATATGTATTTTTACTAAAATACATATATGGAATTAAAAGAAAGCTTTACAAACTGAAGTGTTTTCACTTCAAACATTTGAAAAGGAGTACTGTGGTGTTACAGGGATCTGGATTTCATGTTAAAATGTGCGTTATGTTAGATGAAGTCTTGTGCAACAAAAAAAAAAAAAAAAAAAAAAAAAAAGAGTACAAAGAAATGCTATTTTGAATTTGGAGGTGGCGTTATACTTGTTAATTTGATAAACTGGTTGTTGATTGGCGACATTAAAATGGCATGTGATGAGTGAATGCATGCCCTTTAGATTGGTACCTCCATCTACACTTGCTTCTTGTGTTTACCCAATTACTGTAGTCCTGCCTCCTTACATACCTTGGAATGTAGAAAGAAATGGGTGGCTGTAAAGAAAAAAATAACTAGTTATAAAAATAATGACAACATGCTCTCTTTTTCAAAGAGGTCCCCTAATATACAAATCAAATAAAACTGTCTTAAATCCTTTCTTAAAAATTGGCCAGTGCCTAGTTCATGCTGATACTGTCTTTACATTCATCATCACTTCAGTGTAACTCTGCAGTCTTTTGAACATGGACACATTATTTACTCATTGCATTGAATGGTTTTGTTGCTTCACACTGTCATTACATTTACAATCTTAATTCGATAAGATTATAGTTCTTTTAAATGTGTTTATGAGTAAGAATTCTTTTGTTAAAATTCCTTAAAAAATAATAAAAAAGTCAAACTATCTACTATGTACTTCTATAGACAAATCTTTTGTCAGCAGTGTCAGCAACACGTGTATTACAGAGTCCCATCCTAGACCAGATGCTAGTCCTCCAGAGGGCATTATCACACATGCACACACACCAGAGCATTTCTGGAGTAAAATGACAATAAGAGCGTGTGTGCGCTTTTGAAATGAAGAAAAAAACTGAATTCTCTAGATGAAAACACACACATACCAAGAGGATATGCATAAAAGCACTACTCAGAGTTACTGTTAAACTACCTCGGTTTACTACTGAGGCTTTATTTTTGCAACCCCTCATGAAGGGTATAATAATCATTACAATCAGAATTCATCTTCTCAAAAGTAAGTGTACTTGTTACAGTGAACCAGCAGTCCTATTAGAAAGAATTTCAATGGTGCCATGATCTGGATTCAGCAGATCGGTGTTGACTTGGCACTTGGGAGCTATTGGCAGAAATCCAAAGGCTCAAATAAGTAAAACTTGTTATGGGAAAAGGTTTTTTTTTTTATTCTCTGCTATTCTGGCATTGTATTTGGAAATCTGTACAAGTTTTGTGTTATGGTAAATGTGTGAGCTGAAAATTATAGTTTTGTTTTGTTGAACTTTTTTTTTTTTTTTTTTTTTTTTTTCCCCTGAGAGTTTTTCTGGTATGTAATTTTTGCCCATTTTAGTCTAAGGAAGTAATGAACTTATCCTGTTTGGAAGGTAATTTCACTTATTTAATGGCCTTTTTTTGTGCACTTTATGTGATAATTTTATCTCAACATTTATTACCGTAGTTGTAAGTGCAGAAGAGAGAAGTTGTTATTGATTCTGTTACAAATTACTGTTGTGTTTAAAAGAATCTTACAAGAATGTCAGCATATAGTTTCATTTACATTATCGGACATATGTAAAAGGTTCATTCTTTCCAATTTTTCTCACTTCTGTCCTTTATTTTCTCTAGAGTGTTTTATATATGTTTTAATATTGTGTTTTTTTTTTTTTTTAATAAAACAGCCACTGTGGAATGTTACAACCCTCGAACAAATGAGTGGACATATGTCGCAAAAATGAACGAACCCCATTATGGACATGCTGGGACAGTATATGGTGGATTTATGTACATTTCAGGTACTATTTTATATCATGATTGTCTATTTTTTTAAGCATAATATGTGAAAGTGACAATTATTGCATTGTTTTAAATACTGGATTTGTCTTAAATTATTCTAGCTATAGTCTACCAGTTGAAAACAGGCTTTCACATTACACCTGGAACTCAATATACATTAAGATGTACCAAAGATTGAGGCAATCTACTTATTTTGCATACAAATAACATTATAGGCTAAAAAAAGCTTTTTTCCTTGTCTCTTACACTAGTCTCCTTTTAACCCCAGTGATCCATAAAATAGTGTCATTGAAAGAGCCCTGTCCTTTAAGTTTGTGCTATATTACTTAACTAATTTTAAAACACTATTTCTTAGACTTACCTTTCTTAGTCCTTGGTTTATTTTGATCTCCTTTTCCCCAGGGTATGTGTCCATTGAATTAGAAAATACATTAGTTGTAGTATTCTGTTTAATTACTGTTAAGTTGTATAATTGGAAACAGATTTGTTTTTGTCATTTAAAATTTTTTATTAAAATTCTAATACTAAATTCAAGGGGGTTGCACAGTGGTAGTGCTGCTGCCTCGCAGTAAGGAAATGTGGGTTCGCTTCCTGGGTCCTCCCTGCGTGGAGTTTGCATGTTCTCCCCGTGGGTTGCCTCCAGGCGCTCCGGTTTCCTCCCACAGTCCAAAGACATGCAGGTTAGGTGCATTGGCGATCTGAAATTGTCCCTAGTGTGTGCTTAGTGTGTGTGTGTGTGTGCCCTGCGGTGGGCTGGCACCCTGCCTGGTGTTTGTTCCTGCCTTTCGCCCTGTGTTGGCTGGGATTGGCTCCGGTGAACCCCCGTGACCCTGTAGTTAGGATATAGCAGGATGGTCAATGATTGACTGACTAACTAAATTCAAGGATGGAAGAAAAGCATGTACTGTTAATTGGAGTGAGACTGAAACATTCTAATTCTTGTGGTTTGTGGGTTAGATTTCAAAAAGCAAGTTGCAATGAAAATGCACTCAGTTGCTAACAATTAAATTACAGCTTTTTCATTTAATAAAAATTAAATTCTTGATTCAGAATACTTGAAGTGAAGAATTAACACAAACATATCCCAGGAAAGCTTGTTTGTTAGCCCATCCATGGAAGCCGAAGAGTTAACTGCAGCCATTGCTAAGCATTAACCATAAGTCAGTACTTGGTGTGAAAAAAAATTACCACTCGTGAAAAAAAACTGTTCAATTTAGAAAAAGTAAACTCCTTGAATTAAATTTTACTATCTTACATCAGGAAGTTAGGAATTAAGTGATCGTGTAATTTTGAAAAATAACAACAGACTAAGCTACAAATAACACTTGTGCACTGAGTTGATACCCCAGATAGCAGAACTTCTGGTGGCTTTTGAGAAGTTAGTCAGAATCACAATGCCTGCTTTCATTTCCATATTGTTTATGAAATTATTTGGAGATGATATTTAGAAGTCGAAAGTGTACAATCATGTAGATGTCCCAGTCTGTGGCTGAAACAGCAGGTTGGATGTGAAGATTGAACCAGCAAATTTGTGACTTAAAATCCAGTATTCTATTCACTGTGTTATTCTTCTTACCATATATGTATCAAAAACTGTTAATTAAAATGTTAGAATTATTTTATTAAATTCATCAGATTCCACAACCATTTAAGCACAAGTAGTTTCCTCACTGTGCCAGACATACCAACACTTAGATCATGTTATAAACACACTGGATCAACCATTTCAGTACCTGATATATATGCAAAGATCAAAATCTTTTTGTGTACATGAGTATAGCACTTAAGGCCACCGTTTTATCCTTTAGTTTATTGCATAACGTTTTGTGACATTTTTTTTTCCTTTTGGATTTGAGTGTACAAGTTCTGTTTCATTTCTCTTATTTGACTCTGACCTAAACTACAATCTGCTAATCTGGAGGTCTGACTTGTTTTCATTTACATGCATATTCAAAATTATATTTTGGATTGAGATAAGGGCTAGGATGAGCCATTCTGTATCTCTATCTGTAACTCTCACATAAGAACATAAGAAATTTGACAAATGAGAATAGACCTTTCAGTCCATCAGGCTTGTTAATTTTAGCTAATAGCTAAGCTATCCCAATATTTCATCCAGAGACTTCTTAAAAGTTGTCAAGGTTTCTGCTTCAACTACATGGCTTAGTAGCTCACGCACATCCATACATACAAACATCCCTCATTTCCTGACCCCACCTTAACACAAAAAAAAAAAAAATGAGTCTTTGTCACGGATAGGCGGGCTTGGAAAATGGTATGGTATGTATATTTAGACTCAGACTTATAGTTACTGAATTGTTCTATAGAAAAATTAAATTATACAGCTATTAAACACTATAAGGTTACTCTTTTTGCCTGTTTTGTTTTTTTTCTGCTTTTCTTTATCCTTCTATGTGTTAAAATGAGTGTTCTCATTTTTCTCATACCATGAGAGTGCTGACTATGGCATCACCATCTGTGCTGCTTGTTTCTGTACTGATTATAAAAAACCATCAGTCATTTGTTAAGAAATTTTAGCACAGAGCTGAGCGTGTTTCACATTATTATGTAATGAATGTTGAGCACAAACTGTATTTTTCAAACATTGGCTGAAGTGCCACATCTAGCAGCTTCATCTATTATCAAGGCTGCTGTTTGATTCCTGGAAATTATTTAGGCGACTTGTTAATATGTAATTGATTAACATTTCCTGGGGTTTTGGCCTATTTTTCTATATTATCAAAACATGTCCTCATAAAACTATCTTTTTGTTTTGTTTAATAATGTGTGAGTTGACAAAATAGCCTCTGATCTAGACTAAATGCTATTTCAGTATTTGGACCCGAGAGCAATGTTTTTGTGAACATTCATGATCTGCATCCAATTTTTCTTCTGGGAAGGTGCTATATTAATCAGTCTAATGTGCTTAATCATGCTGTAGAAGGTGCTGTAGTGCTCATAGAGAGACCCTGTTTTTGGCTTTGTTTATATCTTGGTGAAAGAGTCTAGAACAATAATTCGCTTTTTTTCCTAATCGATGCAGTGAAACTAAGCAACTATGTTTTCTTTATTAATTCAAAAGTGAAGAATAATCTGTAGTATATAAGTTCTTCATAATTTTAAAAACATTATCGCTGTTTTAATGAGAATGTGCAGCATTACACTTTGAATCATGTGTTGTTTATTGCTCTTAGTAATTCAAGAGTTTTCTTACAAGTTGAAGCAGTGCACTAAAGCACATTGACAACATTTCTCTGACTTAAGTGTTAATGGCTTGAGTGAGTCCCTTCACCCATTATCAGCAACAGAATGTTGAACGAGGAACTCTTTTGCGCCATTACTTTCCATGTTTCCCGTCCCATGCTTTTTGTGTTTGCCCATAAACCATTTTATCCATACACATAGCCAAATATAAGACTTAAAATGTACAATCCCAAATCAGAAAAAGCTGGGACGGTATGAAAAATACAAAAACAAAAAAAAAAACTGATTCTTAAATTTATTTTCACTTTTATTTCATTGCAGGCACTATGAACCCAATATATACTTGTCTAGAGTGTTCTAATGTTCTAATATTTCATGTTTTGTCTGGACAGCTTTATTTATTTTGTTAATATACATCCATTCCTGCATTGCAGGCCTGCAACACATTCCAAAAAAGTTGGGACAGGGACAAATTAGGGCCAGTAATGAGGTAAAATAATTAAATAATGATGTAATTTCAAACAGGTGATGTCAACAGGTGATTGTAATCATGATTTGTACAAAAGCAGTATCCATGAAAGGCTGAGACTTTGAAGAGCAAAGATGGGCAGAGGATGTCCAGTTTGTCCACAAATGCGTGAGTAAATTATTGAAATGTTTAAAAACGATGTTCCTCAAAGAAAGATTGGAAGGGATTTGTATTTTTCTCCCTGTACAGTTCATAATATCATTAAACAATTCAAAGAATCTGCAGGAATTTCAGTGCGTAAGGGCAAGGGCACAAGCCTAAGCTGAACACCTGTGATCTCCGATCCCTCAAACAGCTCTGCATCAAGAACCATTACTCATCAATAGCTGATATAACAACAGGGGCAAGGAATTACTTTGGCAAACCTTTGTCAAGCATTACAATAAGGAGTTACATTCACAAATGCCACTTAAAACTTTACTGTGCAAAAAAGAGGCCTTACGTTAATCATGTTCAGAAGCGACTTCTCTGGGCTCGGAGGCATCTGGGGTGGACCATCACACAGTGGAAATATGTATCGTGGTCACATGAATCAGTATTCCAGATCTTTTTTGGAAGAAATGGACACCGTATGCTTCAAACCAAAGACAAAAAGGAACCAGCCAAACTGTTATCAGCAACAAGTCCAAAAGCCAAGGTCTGTTGTGGTATGAGGTTGTGTGGGTGCACTTGGCAAAGGTAATTTAGAATTTTGCGATGACAGCATTAATGCAGAAATGTACATTGAGTTTTTAAAGCAACATATGCTGCCTTCAAGACAACTTCATTTCCAGGGACATCAGTGGTTTTTCACCAAGTCAATACAAAACCATATTCTGCATTCATTAGAAAGGCATGCCTGTGGAAGAGGCTACAGATACTGGACTGGTCTGACTGCAGTCTGAGCTGTCCCTAATAGAGAATGTGTGGAGAATTTTGAAACAAATAATGAGACAACAACATACCCTTTCTGTTCCACACCTTAAGGTATGTTTGCAGGATGATTGGGAGAAAATAACACTTGAAACGCTTCATTGCTTGGTGCCCTCAGTATTGTGAGAAAGAATGGCGATATTACAAAGAGGTGAATGGTTTACCTTCCTAACTTTTTTGGACTGTGTTGCAGGCCTGAAATGCAGAAATGGATGTGTATTAACAAATGAAATGGAGTTGACCAGACAAAATATGAAATATATCTTTGGCTCATTGTGTCTGCTATGAAATAAAAGTCAAAGTAAGTTTAAGAATCACTGCGGGTTTTTTTTGCATTTTCTGTACCATTCCAACTCTTTCTGACTTATTTCAGTAAATCTTCCTTTTATTTTGTATTAATTTTACATAAATAAATAAAATCATCTTGGTTTTTATGTATTCTGAAGTGGCCAACTTATATTGAAGTAAAATAGTAAACATGCATAGACTTTGGAAGGAGTTGAAATGCAATGAACCCACATAGTGCGCTAAATGTTCTTTATAAACCAGGGATGTGCAAAGTCATTCCTGGAGGGCCGCAGTGGCTGCAGGCTTTTGTTCCAACCCAATTGCTTAATAAGAAGCACTAATTGCTCTAGAAACACTTCTGCTTCATTTTAGTTATCTCCCTCGTTAAGATTTTGAACCCTTATTGCTTATTTAAGTCTTAAACAGCTGCATTCTTGGTTTTTAATTGCTCCTTATTAGCAATAAGATGCAAATGACAAAAGAAACCAGCAGTTATCCATTTTGCTTGTTACCCTTTACGCCTGTGTGTATTTATCATGCACTATTTGGTTTAATTAAATACTTGGAAGGAAAGAGAAGACAAAAAAGTCAAGGATTGAGAATTACCCATCCGTTTTACACTTCAAAATATTTGGATATCTTTAGAATGGAAAAAAAAAATCTAGGATTTGAGAATGACTTGACATAGCAGAGTTAAAGCACTAACAAGCCATGAAATGTAATTATTGGCAAGGATTGTTTTCTAATTAAACAACTGGGTTGGAATAAAAACCCGAGGCCACTGCGGCCCTCCAGGAATGACTTTGCACACCCCTGTTATAAACTTTGCTCAGTGCACTGACATTTACAGACTGAAGTGAGGAAAGCAATAATACCAAGTTTCAGTGCTCAATGGGAATTTGGTATCGGCGCAAGTGACATTTTAACGCAGACGTCCTACTGTCGTATCTTTACAAACTAATCAGACTCCCACATAGGGTATGAAAGCGCAGAGCATTAAAACCTTTTGTGTCTGTTATGTCAATAATATACTGGCCAATTATAAATTCATAGAGCATTTCACCCATTCTGTGTCAGGCAGAAACATCTGTGCAAACAACTTGCTTTCTTAATCTCCCCCCTTTACCTCTTAGAAATGCTCTAATATATACTACTATTAATGATAAAGGAACTATAACTGTGCTTCTGTAATAACACATCACTTCATTAAACTGAAACAGCGTTTGTATTGGTTTTGTGATGCCCTCCACTTAAATATATTCTTCACTGATTTCTTTAAGACTCTTCTATTATGAATCTTCACCTATTAATAACCCTTGTTTTGGAGTAGCACGGAGTATAATACCACAGCTTAAGGGACACTTAGTCATTATCATGTACTCTGCAATGCTTACCTGTCTTATCATTCTCATTAACTGGAAGAGTCCAGACTTGCCTTGGTTAGCCTTCTAGAAATGTCAACAACTGTCTAGTCCAGGTGGTCTTGTGTTGTAGTAAACTTAGTTTTACATTTTTTGTTGTTGTTTTTTTTTTAATTCATGCCACTTTACCCTAGCTTCTTAATTATCCTGGCCTTATGTCTGATGTGTACAACCATACATTTAATCTCTGATGATAATTTTATTTGTATTCAAATGGTCAAGCACTGGATCTTTAATGCTGTAAGTGGAGCTGCACTATGAATTACTAGCAACTTTATATATTTATTTTGCAAATGCTTGGAACTATGGACCCATCATCCAGTGATCTGAATGATTTTAATGAGTGGTTTGCATGATAGAGGTAATGGAACCTTTGTTTGGTGGACCCAGGTCATTTGGATTTTCAATGTAAAGTACATTTAATAGTTACATGATGTGCATTTCATGAAACAAGCCACAAGACAGGAATCTGTGTGATTACTTCCAGTGGGTAAAGAGTGGTACTGGTAGACATAATCGCACGGAAAAAAGCAAGTACATTAGAGAAAGCACAAAGAAAGTGTGTAATTGATAGACACGCACACACAAACAAGCAATATTAAGGTGCACACTGCAGCATGTGAGAGAAAGTGGTTGTTGATCTGTGACCACAGTTCACATTTTGACAGTAACTTGTTTCTTTGTGCCTTGTTAGTTCCTGTTCAGCCCCATGCTCAGATTATTTCTGCATATGAATAAAATGTCTGGATGAAACTTTAATAAGCCAGCATTCATTATTCAGCTCTGCAGTATTATCTGTAGCTTTTCCTATTAATGTATATTTACATGTTTAAGAAAAAAAGTTTTGAACATTGTTCTAGGTTATCACGTGTTCTAAATCGCACAAAACAAAAGAGCATTTTTTATTAATTAATATGATGCACAAATTGCATATATTCAGCTAGTTCTTTTTAGAATTTGTGAATGGTTTTGATCAAGTATTAGTGAAATCATGGTACAATGGTTGGCATTGCAGCTTCCCAGCTGCATGCACTTCAAATTCAATTCCCTGTTGTTTCTGTAGAATATGTGTACTCCCCTTGTCTATATGTGTTTTCTTCCAGTTCTTCAGTTTACTTCCACATCCCAAAATTGTGCATATTAAGTGACAGCTCTAAATTATCTTGTTGTGTATGTCATGTAGTCCATGAAAGAAATTAAGTAAACTTAAAAACATGGGGAAGCATTATGGCAAATTATTTTGAGCTCCTGTCTTGTGATGTCAGGAGCCTGTGTGTTCTGTAGCTGTCTGTGTGGAATTACTTTGTCCATATAGTTTTCTCTACTGTTTCCTTCCACATTCCATGTCAATATTTTAAAGAAAAGGTGGAGTGGTCCTAAAACTTGATTATTAATTTTTGGCAATGATGGTGCTAGAGAGTGGTGACTTTTAGTCAGACATACAGGTAAAAATGTTAATGTACTCTATGTACAGTGGAATAAATTTGAACCTAAATTTAAAAGATTGGCATGCATACCAGTACAGTTACCCACTGCTACTAGGGTAATCATAATAATAATAACCATATTATTATCATGTAATAACTGTACTGTAATCAAACAAGTTGATTCAGAAAATGAACAAATGGATTTATCTGTGTTTATTAAGTTAATTTAGGGTTTTGCAAAGAAATACCAATAATTATTAAATATATGCCATGTCTTAAGTAATTAAACTCTAAGGGTTCTTTGTTTTATTATTAGATTTTGTTTGTTATAGTTTCTGTAACTAATTTTTTATATAATAATCTTGTGTCCCCAAAATGTCATGCAATGAAAGTCCTGCAAGTATAAGCTGTTCTTTCTGCTTCGGTTGGTTGTGTCATTGCTGCAGGGCACAAATTCTACCATGCATGTTGACTAGTTTTAAAAGCTGCATGCCCTAGAGGTTAGTTTCTCAAAAGCTTTGTTTTTAACTTTACACTGAAACTCAGTGTCCTTGTTACTCTATTCACAAGGATTAGTGGTACTAGTAGTTCCTACAGAAATTGCAATACTGTGCATCTCTTAGTTGATGTATATACTGTATGTTATTTAAAAAAAGTACCGTATTAAAAGTTCACTGTCATCTACGTAACAATTCAAAATGATTTTTTATGTTTGTGCATTTGTGCTAGTCTGTGAGAAATTCCTTTTGAATTTTATAGTCTAGTTCTTTCTGTCAGCCTTACAAGCCCATTTTATCCAACGCAGAGGCTCAGGGTGACCTGAAACTTAATCCTGGTATACTGTACTTACTGTGCGTTTTTTATATAGCGTAATCTTTCAAGCCCCTTTCACTTAAAGACCAATTTACAGGTACAGTCATGCGAATAAGTAAGTACACCCCCATGAAATGTTTTTTCGTTTTTAACATATGTGGACATATCCAGATTTGATCTTCATTTAAACACTGTCTATAGATAAAGGTGATATATAATGTAACATGCACCCTGCCACGTTTACTCAATTGTATAATTTAAATAATAGTAAATGCTAATTTTGCTTGTAGAAAAACTGAGTACATTCCAACATTTATCACTAACTGAAATAGCTAAAATTCAGAACATAATTGGAAGTGATCTTGGAGGAACTTGTTTTATTTTAACCTCGGACATTTAGTATGGTTTTCTCTTTGTTATTGAAGTGTGTATCAACACTATGCCTAATAATTGAAAATCAACCAATCCACTGTCTGAAATGTCATGTGCAGGTGGTGAAGATTTCAAACAGCTGCCAGTTTGTCCAGTTCAGTCTAAGAGCAGAACACAGGATGCTCTCAGACAGAAGTCTACAAGAGTCCCAGTATTTCATCACAGGACCTATGCCTTAACTTTTGATGTCAAACTGCATGAGTCTACCATTAGAAAGAGACTGCACAAATTAGATAGATAGATAGATAGATAGATAGATAGATAGATAGATACTTTATTAATCCCAATGGGAAATTCACATTAGATCTACATGGGAGGTATACCAGGAGGAAACATTTGGTGTACAGAAAGAACATCATAACAAGAATGAAGTTTGCACATGAACACATAGGCAAAGACCAAGACTTCTGAAGCAAGTCGAATGGATATGTGCCCTGGCCAGACAAGGCAAAGATAGAGTTGTTTGGTCACAGTATCAGAAGACATGTTTGGTGAAAACCAAAGACAGTATTTGACCAGATGAACCTGATACCAACCAGTGGTGGAATGATTTGTGGCTGCTTTGCTGCATCAGGGCCTGAGCAGCTCACCTTCATAGAATCCACTGTGGGTTCTTCATTATGCTTAAGTACTGTATAATGTAAGACTATCTGTCAGAAGATTGAAACTCAACTGAAAGTGGACCTTGTAGCATACCAGTATATCCACTAAGGAATGGCTGAAAAGAAAGAAATGGAAGATTCTGGAATGGCTAAGTCTAACCCCGCCTCTGAATCCCATTGGGATGTTGTGATGGGATTTGAAACGTCCTACATATACAAAAAGCCCCTCAAACATCACAGAGCTGAAATAATTCTGTGTTAGATTTAGTACATTTGTGATAATAGTCTATATTTAGGAGGATGTTTTAATGTAGTAACTTAAACTTAGTAACTGCACTATATTTTGTGAAATCAAATCCACCTTTTGATATAAAAAATATAGGCATGTAAACAGTAATAAATATTTTATTTGACTAAATCATTAGCACACGTCCTTTGTACTAATCTACTCGAACCTGCTCATGTGTAATGACTTTATAATATAGATAGATAGCTTGAATGTTATACGTCCCTAGTGGGAAATTTTGACTTTTTTTACAAAAGCAATTTAAACAAATAAATATATAATATAACGTGTATGTGTGTGAACAATACATTTTAGTGCCATTCTTTTGCTCTTTATTTTTAGAATCCTTTAACTGAATTACACTTGACTATTTACAGTATATTATGGTGTAGCACAGTAACTCAGTGTTTAGTGCTGCTTACTGATAGCTCCAGAGACCTGTGTTCAAGTTGTAGTCTAATTACATTCCACTTTTTATGTTGTACATTCTTCCTATGTCTGCATTGGTTTTCTTCGGGTAACCTGTTTCTTTTTCCTTCATTTTTTTTTTTTTAATTGGCTTAGTGGAAAAGTACAACCATACACCTGGCATTGGACTGGCATTTTGTTCAGGTCTTTATACCTGATGCTGTCAAGATAGACTCTGGTTGTCCACAACTATGAACTGGAATAGGTTGCTTTGGAAATTGGATTACAATTGATATTCACTATAATGTAAAAAATAATACTTAAAGTAAAGGGGAATACAATGACACAGTAGTTAGCACTGATCCCTGACATTTCCAGGTTGAAATTCTGATGCAGTCTATATCCATGTTGTCAATGTTTGTATGGGTTTTCTTAGGGTATTTCAGTTTTCCTCATACATTCCAAAGGCATAGATAGGATAATTGCTGATTCTGAGTTGATATTCTTGATATGTGTGTGCCCTGAAATGGAATTGTTCCCCATTATAGGTTGATTCTTCCCTGCATCCAGATAGGTCCACTGTGTCACCTTAATTGGAATAAGTGTGTTAAGTATATTAATTAATAAAATGTAATAATAAACACAAACTACACACCAAAAATGGCTTTGTGAATGATAAACAACGCAAATGTCACAAGCTTAATGTGTGAATGGTTAAGCTTTCAGGTAGTATTATGTGCAGTGGTTATAATCTGGAAGACCGGACCATAGAGTCAGTCCATAGAGAAGCCACCTACCTGTTTTACTGTGTGACTTTATATATTATAAGAATGACCACTTGGTTATAGGTAGAAGTGACAAGTAAGTGAAGCAGTTGACTAATGATATCTTTAGATTTTTTTAGGTAAATAAAATAATAGAAACAAATATTTCTCTGAATGGTAAAATGCATATAAAAAATAATCCTTCCTAAATTAACATTTTAGAAAAAAAAACATACAGTAATCCCTCCTCCATCGCGGGGGTTGCGTTCCAGAACCCCCCGCGAAAGGTGAAAATCCGCGAAGTAGAAACCATATGTTTATATGGTTATTTTTATATTGTCATGCTTGGGTCACAGATTTGCACAGAAACACAGGATGTTGTAGAGAGACAGGAACTTTATTCAAACACTGCAAACAAACATTTGTCTCTTTTTCAAAAGTTTAAACGTGCTCCATGACAAGACAGAGATGACAGTTCCGTCTCACAATTAAAAGAATGCAAACATATCTTCCTTTTCAAAGGAGTGCGCGTCAGGAGCACAGAATGTCATAAAGAGAGAGAAAAGCAAACAAATCAATAGGGCTGTTTGGCTTTTAAGTATGCAAAGCACCGGGCACAAAGCTGTTGAAGGCGGAAGCTCACACCCCCTCCGTCAGGAGCAGAGAAAGAGAGAGACGGAGAAAAACAAACAAACAATCAAAAATCAATACGTGCCCTTCGAGCTTTTAAGTATGCGAAGCACGATGCAGCATGTCGCTTCACTAAGCAGCTGCACAGAAGGGAGCAACATGAAGATAATCTTTCAGCATTTTTAGACGAGCGTTCGTATCGTCTAGGTGTGCGAACAGCCCCCGTGCTCAATCCCCCTACGTCAGGATCAGAGAATGTGGGGTGGAGTGGTGGCTCTGAGGCTAAGGATCTGTGCTGGTATCCTGAAGGTTGCCGGTTCGAATCCCTGTCACTGCCAAAAGAGATCCTACTCTGCTGGGCCCTTGAGCAAGACCCTTAACCTGTAATTGCTCCAGGGGCGCTATACAATGGCTGACCCTCGCTCTGACCCCAAGGGGTATGCGAAAACTAACAAATCTATAATAATAAAAGGCAAAGCCCTCACTGACTGACTCACTCACTGACTGACTGACTGACTGACTCATCACTAATTCTCCAACTTACCGTGTAGGTGGAAGGCTGAAATTTGGCAGGCTCATTCCTTACAGCTTACTTACAAAAGTTAGGCAGGTTTCATTTCGAAATTCAAAGCGTAATGGTCATAACTGGAACATATTTTTTGTCCATACACTGTAATGGAGGAGGCGGAGTCACGTATCGCGTCATCACGCCTCCTACGTAATCACGTGAACTAAAAACAAGGAAGAGATTTACAGCACGAGTCACACGCGGGAACGAAGGTAAATGACGTTAATTTTTGACTGTCTTTTAATACTGTGTAAGCATACATATTAACACATGTGCAATTAAACATGTGCATTTACGGGGTGATTTCTCAGGCTTAAAAGCTCACCTTTTATCAAACGCGGGAACAAAGGTAACTGACGTTGTTCACTGTCTTTTAATACTGTGTAACCATACATATTAACACGTGCAATTAAACGTGTGCATTTACGGGGTGATTTCTCAGGCTTAAAAGCTCGCCTTTTACTAAAAAGGTAAATGCAAAACTATTTTCAATCAGTTTATTGAAACGCTCCCGTTAAGGATTGCAATAACATATTCGCGAGATAAAAGAACGAAGTAGGGGGAAATGGAGGAACAGCCGGAAACAGCGAAGAGCAAAAAATTAATTAAACAATTGAGAACGGAGCGAGTGAAGCATACAAGCATGTTCATAAGGGAAACAAAGCACGGTGTAAAACGTAAGTTTAAATTAAGTTTATAGAAACGCTCCCGCTGCGGATTGCAATAACATATTCGCGAGATAAAAGTTTAATGAGAAGACACGAGGTATAAACGAACCACACGCCGTGGCGCAACGTTAAGGGCAACAGTTTCAACCATTCTATGATCTGCTTCTCGCAACTGAAAGACGGCACATGGCGGATGTTAGCCGACTTGCTGACCGCAACGTTAGGGGCTTCAACTATGGCGCTGACGCCACATCTCAGTGCCAACACTTTGCAGACTCTACTTAAAAGACACGCCCTCCTCACTGGACAGTTAAAAAGACCAATCAAACTAACGATGACATCAAGTATTACCCAATCAAAAGTAGGAAAGGAGGCATCTTCATAAAATGCGTGTGGGATGATTTGCATGACACGCTGCTTTAAAAAAAAATGATAAAAAAAATACGGGATAAATCCCGTCCAGTATTGATTCAAAACGGGACGCGCAATTTCATTCTCAAACGCGGCACGATTCCGTATTTTAAAGGACGGGTGGCAACCCTACAGTGCCAGGTAACCACCCATACAATCAGATTGTGATTCAGACTAGGAATGCAATGAATGTAATTACCCCGATCTACATACAAGGCGAAAGTCTTGCAACATTCAAAGATGATGGTTTGGGATAATTAGTACTTATTAAGTACACCATGGCACATAAAAGAGCTTATGAAGCCTTGAACCGAAAAAAGCAAGATCTCAGAGATCGTAAAAAAAAAAAGGAGGTAATGTCGTTTTACTCGCTGTACATTTTACTCAAACATTACCAGTTATTCCACGAGGGAGACCAGCAGATGAACTCAACGCGTGTTTAAAATCCATGCTTCTCCCACGCTCGGTTATATGTCGCATGTTCTCGGGTAGGTACACCAAAAAATTTATACATTTAAGCATGTAATGGGCAAACAAAAAATGAGGTATGCCCGAAGGCACTGCAGTAGTACTCAATGTAACTTTACTTCTTAAATATTGATGTTTTACTGTTTAATAATTTATACGCTTCTTATATATTGTTCAAATTCTTTTATCAAAATACCAGTGACAGCGCAATGCACGATAACATGGAGTGAATACACCATACGCATCTGCCCACGGCCGCCCTGGTGTGCGCAGATAGGAGTTGATTCTAAAATAAAATAAACATAAAAAGAGTAATACAATCATCACCCATAAAGCGGATAGCAGACGTGACGTATTATATGTGTACCAGATTTCAAGTCAATAGGTGAAACGGTTTGCAAGCTACAGGTGATTTAAAATCCTGGACAGACCAACGAAAAGCCACGGTAGCAAATAATAGAAGAAGATTTTACTGTTTAATAATTTATATTTATATGAAATGTGCTTGTTATATATTACTTCATATTCTCATATGATAATGATGTTAATGTTGTTTATATTGATTTCTATGTTATTGTAAGTGCATCTATGTGTGTATATGTATGTATGTGTATATATATATATATATATATATATATATATATATAAAAAATATATATATAAAACATATATGTCTATATGTATATATAATATATCTGTATATGTGTGTGTATATGTGTATATGTATATATATATGACAGCAACACTCATAACAATGACAACACAATTACATTGACAATCATGTTACGTTATTTTTAAAATGTTTCCTTTACTTTTTCATAACCTCTTTAACACACTACTTCTCCGCTGCGAAGCACGGGTATTTTGCTAGTTTCTAATACGAGAAATCGTATAAGACGAAATAAAAGAACAAAAGAGAGAGAGAAAAGTAAGTTGGGTAGCTTCTCAGCCATCTGCCAATAGCCTCCCTTGTATGAAATCAACTGGGCAAACCAACTGAGGAAGCATGTACCAGAAATTAAAAGACCCATTGTCCGCAGAAATCCGCGAACCAGCAAAAAATCCGCGATATATATTTAAATATGCTTACATATAAAATCTGCGATAGAGTGAAGCCGCGAAAGGCGAAGCGTGATATAGCGAGGGATCACTGTATTTCCAAATTTCTGCTTCTTCTGAAAATTAAGGTGAAAATCACTCAATAAACAGAGACTGACAGTTGAACCTAACTTTTAAGCATGTTTAGAAGAATACCATAAATAGTATCAGAGACTGAGCTTTATTATTTTCTGAGATCTGTTTAATTTGGCACTTATACAGTGATTTGTGAAATGGCTTGTATATGTAAGATAACATGAAGGTAGGTTTTTTTTGTGTGTGTGTGTACACTAAAATTTCTGATGAGCTGTTTAAAATTTTTTGTAGGGCATATTATGTACATGTAGTGACAGTAATGTGAATGTAAAGTGACTCAAAAGGAAATCTAAAATTAATAGATGATCTGAAAAGTTTTTTTGGCACAAATTGATGTTAGCTCATTTTTGAAAATAAGTATCTTATTTGCCATAATAAATACTCCAGCTCTTAACGTTAACCGCTTTCCATGAAGATTTATCTTAAGCCATATCTTGTGATGCGATGTGTAGAATGAAAATATCTAGCCATTGTCCATAAATTAAATAAGGGAGAGAGATAAACGTAGTAAGACAGCATACACATATGAATTCGTGTTTCAATTTTTTTTTACTTGAATATTTTGAATGAAATGGGCATTTCAAAGCAGTGTTTATGGAAAGCAATTCAAAACAAAAAGGAAGTAATTTCCTCTGCGGTAATATATATTATTCAATATGATCATGCAGCACAATTTACTTTACATTATTATTTTTACCATTCAGTCTTTTTGTGATTCATATGATGATGATATCTTTTCAGTCCTTCTCAAGGTGCTAAGTAAAACTTTGAGTCATTGACATGAAAATATTAGTGATCTTTCTCTCATTAAAGATGTGCCATCATTTTCAAGGTCACCAAAGTATGAGTATATAATACTGTACATTCTACTTGTTTTGATGTTTGTCCGTGGAAGCTGTGTCATATTAGAAATATTTGTTTTCCGTATTCTAAATATGAAATACCTGTTTGATTGCTTTACCTCTTTTTGAAAACATTTCAGTAGATTTACAATATTAATGCTACTGACCTGGGTTTAATTCCTGTGTCTTCCATTGTCTGTTTGGTGTTTGTACTTTCTCCAGTGATCTCATAAGTTATCTTTATGTTGCTTGATTTTGTCTTGCATCCTGATGGCATACAGTATATTTTAAATTAATAGACCACTCTTAAGTCAGGAATCTAAGAACTCGGTTCCTGGATACCGTCAGTACTTAAAGGTTTTTGTTCCAGCCACTTTCCTTTATCAGAAACCAGCTCTCCCCATTAATGGAACATGTTGAAATTTTAGTTTTCTCACTTGTTAAGAATCCTGAAATGTCTCTTTCACACTTAAACACTTCCTTTCTCTTTTTACTTTCCTGGATTAGCATTGAGCTGCTAGCAACAAGGAACAAAAAGCTGATTTGGTTCCATTTGCACCTGTGCGGTTTTAACATAAAATACAATTCTCAATATTTGGCAGAAATGTTTTGAAATGGCAAAGGTCTAAGTTGAAGTAATGTACAGTATACATTCTAATAATTAAATTGCATGTTTCATTAATAGCAGGGATCAGCTATTGAATTTAAATTTGACTAATGTGAAAACTTGCAGGCATTGTACAACTCCCAGGAAATGAGTTTGAGACTTTTGTTCTTTACTAACTTAGTGCTGGACCCCTTTAATAAGCAGGTATTCCATTTAAGTTTGCTTCTTACTTTGTTTTCAGTGCCTCTAAGAGATTTTTTTTTTTCACCAGTACTACAGTGGGTATAGGAATTTCAAAAATGATGTATTCATTATTTAAAAAAAAAAAAACTTTCTTAGTATAAAATACTAAGTTTGTTGGAAGACTTCTAGCTATTAGATAGGATGGTTAAAATGTAGTTAAATGTAAATTTCTTACTCAAGCTGTCTTTTGTTTTCATATTATAGGAGGAATCACTCATGACACTTTCCAAAAAGAACTAATGTGCTTCGATCCAGATACGGATAAATGGACTCAGAAGGCTCCCATGACCACAGTTAGAGGCCTTCATTGTATGTGTACTGTTGCCGACAGGCTCTATGTTATTGGTGGAAACCACTTTAGGGGAACCAGTGACTATGACGACGTTTTGAGCTGCGAATATTACTCTCCTAATTTAGATCAGTGGACTCCAATTGCAGCCATGCTACGTGGGCAAAGTGACGTTGGGGTAGCAGTCTTTGAAAATAAAATATACGTTGTAGGCGGCTACTCATGGAACAATCGCTGCATGGTGGAAATAGTTCAAAAATATGATCCAGAAAAGGATGAGTGGCAGAAAGTGTTTGACCTTCCTGAGTCACTTGGGGGTATTCGAGCTTGTACTCTCACTGTATTTCCACCAGATGACAATGCTGGATCACCTTCAAGAGAATCTCCCCTCTCTGCACCTTAAGAAGGATTCTGACTTTAATCTTGAATTATCTAACATTTTGCACTGCATCATGGAATAAGTACCACATAAAGTGGTTCTTCTCAATGATTTTTCTCTTGCTGGCAGTGGCCTTTCAGTGTGTTTTTATTATTCAAGAACACTGTTACTTACCTTACACTGTTAGGCTGGCCTTTACCAAGCAGAAAACAACGGATACACTTGTTAACCTCTTTGATAAAACTCTAAAATTTAAACAACAGTGTACTTGTTTTCAGCTTGAGTACCTTTTAATAACTGCATTTTGAGTTTTTGGCACAAAAACCTCCAATAGTGCCATACAATGGAAAGAAAAGCAATTAATGTTTTGTATAATATACTTTTCAACTTGAGTAATCACTGTTCCATGTGCTTTTTATCAGCTAGGAGGAAGAGGGATATGGCAAAGTTATGATTCTAGTGGGTTATGTTACTTTTGTATCTTTATGCCATTAAAAAGCTAGGGCAATTGCCCTCTGTTAAGTTATTACTTTTTAATATCTCAGGGGTCATCCTGGCTTGGAACCCACTCATAATCCATGCCCTACTCCCTTCTCTCCGTTGGAACATTTCACTATTTGGTTTTACTGTACTCCTTAAGAACAATGCTGTTTTATACATTTAATAAAACCACACAGAAATAACAAAAACGTTGTTCAGAGATAACAAGTGCTGAAGAATGACTGATGTTGTCAATTCAGTATGAAAACTGGGTAGCACAAATTTCAGGGCATTATATTAAACACTATTAAATCCTTATTATTCCTGCTATTTTATTGCCACAAAATGTTTGAACAGAATGGATTTCTGTGAAATTGCCCTGCAGAATTTACCAAAAGAACTATAGCAATAAAAAACATGCTCATTGCCAAAATTGAAAACTCGGCATTGAGGTCGCTACACATTTTTTTTTCTACAGATATTGAATTTGTGGATCTATGACTTAAAATTATGCAGATTTTTTTTGTTTGTTTGTTTTTAAGATAAATAAATATTTGCTTCTTGTGCTGCTATTCTTTTCCTACCTTTTGTAAACTCTAAAATAACACTTTTAAGTTAAAAGTCCCTTCTCAACCTCCCTTTAGATAGAATATGAAATTCAGTTGATATTTTTATCTTAATACTGTATGTCAAATGTCACTTCTCTTCAAAAGAACTCTTCATCATGTTATAGAGCAGGATCATTGGTTACTATAATAGTCTAAAAGAAAAATGATTAGTAACTGCTGATGAACTAAGCACATTTCTTTTGATCCATTTACCCAGAGGACACAGGGTTATGCAAGCTGCCTATTTTATTGAGATTAATCGGATGATTGCTAGTTGCAGAAGCAGCATTATATGTGGTGACACAATTCAGTGGTGCACAGTTACAGAGCAGGCATCAGTAATTTTGTGCATTGCAGCAAACCAAGAACACCAGTTACTTTACTATGGGATGAACAAAATTCCTTCAAGTTTCAGAATTTTAATTAGCTTTGGGAGCCTTTTTGTAATATTAATATTTATCACCCACCAAAATTATCTTTTGGCTATGAATTGTTCCTTTGTGGATACTTTAGATAATGACTATTCATATTTTGGACATCAGACTCTTTGTAGTAAGTAGTCCGTATATTCATTAAAGCAGTTGTTTAGCACAATTACAGCACATGTTACAGTAGATCGACAAGCCTGAATAATGCTGCTCTCTGTGCTCTCAATAAAGTGTTTGAAATTAATTGTACAGGTACCTACTAATTATTTGACTACCTTTATTGTTATTTGGTTTCTTAAAACGCTTCCTGTCATTTGGATCTGACAGCAATGATCTGCCTGTGGCAGACATGGCTTTTGTTTAGCAGACCATGAGTTTTCATCACTCAAAAAAAATACTCTTAAAGCAAACTGTGCCTTGTGTTGTGTGTGTCATAAACAGTTTTCTCCTATTCATATCATACCTTTTCATTATAATGTGTGATATACCTATGCCTTCTTCCTAAACTAATCTTATCCATTTTGTTCTTTCAGGTGTATTGCCCTTAGCAGTATGTGCTTGAACATACATATAATTCTCAAGTGGCTGGCATCTGTGAGAAGGTGGCACCTTGTCAGTAGGGTGGTATTTCTCCAGATTTTGTGGTCTCTTCTAGAAGTTCAAAGTCATTCTGTTAGTTTGATAAGAGTAGCATCTTCTGTGCTCTCAATTTTGCAGCAATAGACACCAGGTTCATGCCACCCTTGCAGGATAGAAAGTGAGTAGTGAGAGTTAAAGGTCATCTTTGCTGAAAGAGGTTATGTAAAACAGTCATAGTATGGAGCTAATATCACTTGTATGGAAATAACAGAATGCTGGCTATCTGACTAAATTACTGTTATCTCTCACATCCATTTTATTCACTAAAATTACTTTTGTAAAAAATATTTATTAATTTAGTTCTGATCTTCTGATCTTGCTTAACCCTTGTGTGGTTATCAGGTATGAATGTTTCCTAAAAAAATGTTTTCTTCAACCTGAGATGCGATGTATTTGGTTTATTTTCTTTAAAGAGCATGTTAAGGGACAATTTTATTTTTGTCGAGTACATATTGTGAAACCCAAAAATACATTTACATTTCACTGGTAGTATTGGGTCTACTAGACCAGTGAGCAATGCAGTTGTTGAAAGTCTGTAAAACAACAATGACATCACTTTAGAAGCATTGTGTCCACATATCCCAAACCTAATCCCATCATACCTATCATAGTAAACATTTACGTTGCCATTAACCATGAATACCCCCCCCCCCCCCCCCCGCCTCGACTCTTCCATGCCCATTCAACCTCCAGCAATACCAAAGACAAATACATTTTAGAAAACTGTAAAACAACAATATCAGTACTTTAGCATTATTGCTTCCAAATGCCCCAAAATTAATTCCATCATACCAATCATTTACATCACTATCAACAATGAATACCCCTATCAACTCAATTCAAGTCAATTCGAACTCTGACAGTGAGTTTGAAGAAGAGGATAGAGCTCTTAGACAAGCAGAGAAATATGGATGTCAAAAATTATGAAATTGAATGGTGGTATTATGCATGGAAGGAGCTACTGTGCCTTGCTGCCAATATGATAAAGATGCAATTAGGGCCAACGCTGATGGCAGTCACGCTGGTACATGCCATTGTGTCTTCTTTTGAACTTTTTATTCCAGACACCATCCAGAAAATCATTCTGGAATGCACTAATTTGGAGGGAAGGCGTGTTTTTGGAGAGAGGTGGAAGGATATGGACCAAACCAATTTACATGCATTCTTTGAGCTTCTTATACTTGCTGGTGTTTTCAGATCTAATGGGGAGTCCACTGAATCCCTGGGGAATGCAGAAACTGGCCAAGATTTTTCCGTGCATTGATGTCTCTGAAAGACCTTCACAATATTTCTAGGATTATCCGCTTTGATAACCGAGACACCCAACCAGCTTGATGACCGAGAGACCAGCTAGCTGCAGTCAGGTCTGTGTGAGACAAGGGGGTAGAATGCCTGTTACTTTTAATGTGCAGCTTATAGCATTTCGGAGCCCTGCCCATTCAGGCAGTATAGTACACGGCGTCTAAACCTGCCCAGTACGAAATCAAGATCTGGGCTGCCTGTGACACGGCTTCATCTTATGCATGGAACATGGAGGTATAAACTGGAAAGCCTGTTGGAGAAGCCCCTGAGAAAAACCCTAATGGAATGTGAGTTGTCTTGGACATGACACAGACTCTGCGGTCACATCACGTGACATTTTTTTTTTTTTTTTAAACTTTGTACAAGTTTGGACAGGAACTGTTGAAGAGAAAGCTGACAATGGTAGGAGCAATAAGAAGTAAACAAGCCGGAGCACCCACCTCAGCTGATGAGTACAAAGAACAGTCCTGTCAATTCAAGTAAGTTTCTGTTTACAGCCGATACATCCTTGGTGTCTTACATCCCGATAAAATGTGGATTTTTTTATTTTATTGATTTTATTAAAATCAACATTCCATACAAATAACTCAAGATTTACAAAAAAAAAGGTTTGAAAAAAATCAATCCCCACCCCTGTAAAATGTGGTGCTTAAGAGCATGCTGAATAAGGACCAAAAAATCTGTAGCAGGTAGCATCATAAACCACAAATCATTATGGATTACAATGCTACAAAAGGAGGAGTGGATATCCTGGATAAGTAAGTGGTTACAGCTGCAACAGAACAACCCTACACTGGCCACTTGTAATATTTTTTAATATCTTAGACATCTCTGCTTATAATGCATTTGTCATTTGAATGGTACTAAACCCAAATTGGAATAAAGGAAAGCACCAGAGAAGAAGAAGAATCCTTCAAGATCTGGGCAAGGAACTGATAAGACCTCAAATCCAGAGGAGACAACACATACCAATGACCCCTGCATCTGCAGCCAGTGTGAAGGGAATTCAGGAGGGGGATGCTGGAGCCATAGGGCCACCAACTCCAGAAACAGAAGTAAGTGTAAGTGAGCCTGAGTTTATACATATACTGTATTATGTGAGTGAGCCTGAATATTTATTTGTGTGGAATAGACATTTAGAAATGTTTGTAGACTTTTAGAACTAACTAGCGTTTTCATCCTTTCCCACCAGTCGCTGCAAAAGGAGACATTGTGATGTTTGTGGACCCAAGAAGGACAGAAAGACCCAGTTTACACGCTTCAGGTGCCAAAAATAAATTTGCATTGAACCCACTTTGAACGTCTGCCTTTCGTGTGGTGTATAGATGCTATAAGCTTGTGTTCAACCAGGCTAATTTTATCATTTCAATATAACCCTGTATGTTCTTTCAATTTGTTCCTTTCCAAGCAATAAACATCAAAAGCCCTGGAAACCTTATCTCATTTGTATTTGTTCAATATTAATGATATCTTCCACGTTGATTATTTTTGATTTTTACACAAAAATCTAATTTTACAACAATAATTGAACAGCACTTTCATTGAGAAATGTGATCTAGCAGAGCTCAATAGTAAACATATTTATCAACTATATTGTTTGTAAGTGGGGGAAAAAAAGTTATCATCTGTTAAGTAGTTTGACATAAAACATTATGTTTTTAATATTTTACAAACCCAAATACACTGCGGGTGTACAAGGCCCATGAATACCAGCTGAGTAACAAAAATATGAATACCACACAAGGGTTAAGCACTTTAGTGATCTATAATCTGACATCACTCAAGTTGTTCAAAGTTGATCAATATTGAGTAGTTAGACTGTATGGTGCTTTCCTAGTGAGTGTCATTATTTTAACAGACCTGAAGTGAACTTCTTTCACACCTGAAATAAAACTAAAAATTGCTAATTTATAATCGGTTTACTTTTGCATATTCAGAAATCAGGGAACAGTTGTCTTTGCTGGATAAACTACATGCAGTACATGTTTTATGTGAAAATTTGCAGAGAATCTTTTGTCTGATTTTTATTTTGCTCTGTGTGATGAAGGAAGTGGTAGTAGCAGGCTGTGTTCTTTCTCCAGCAATTCCTCTCTGAGATGGTTTGTTAGTGCTTGAGAAAGAATTCTTCTGGCAAACCACACCAGAGCAACTTTATTTGCAAACAGGGTCTCCAAACTAGACACCCAGCAAGTCCTGGTTGTTCCTTGGTATTTTATGAAAAATCACAACCCTTATGATGCTTTGCCTTGAAGACTCAAATTGATGCCAAGCCTGCAGACCCCTCTCTGGAAATACAAAAGGAAAATGGCACATGAGCAAAACTCCATTGTTGCAGCATCTGTCTGGGGTGTCTGGCTGTACACCTTCTGCAAGTCTGCATGCAGAATTGAATGCAGAACTTTCCTGACTGCTAAAGCATCTGTGCAATAATAGGAGGTTAGTGAATAGTTCCATGGCTAATACAGATCCACCTAAGAGAGGTGTTCTTCTAGTAACCAGTGTTCAGTTCATCGATACTTACTTAAACACAGTCTTCTCATCTCTTATTAAACTAGGGTTCACCACCAAACTATACTAAACTGGAATACTTTCTCACCAACATGGAAGAGCCTAAAACAATTCAGTGTGAACTTCTTCAACTCTAGGGCTCCTTAAATACCACAGTTGTCTTGCCACAGAAACTGATTCAACCTTAGCAGACACTTCAATGTTAGTTAAGGAGTTCTTCCACATAGTAGACCCACCTTCTTGAAGTATGCTTAGTTAAGTTTACAGCTGACCTATCCTTGCTGTGAAGATTCCAAGTGACATCCTCTTTGCCAGACTCCAGTTCCCTCCTAGGTCTTTGTTTTGGCCACTACCACAGCTGCGGCCTAATTGTCTTGCTGGTTCGTCATAACAACACCCAGGCATTTCTACTAGCATTTCATGGATGTCTGGAATTTTAGCATCCATCCCTGTTGTTATCTACAACATGGCTTGGGCTTTTCCCCTAAATAAAGAAAACTACTTCTGAGCCACACTTACTTTCAAATACCTCCATGAATTAAGTCTTGCACATAGTTCATTTAATGGCTTACAGCGCTAATGGGGCTATTGATGTGGATTTTTCACTAGATGACGGTAACAACCCAAGAAATCCACACATTCAAAGAAATCAAAACAAGTCCATAAATTATGTGTAATAAAGTGGAATGAGACAGGGAATTGAACACGCTTACTGACATTTATTTAATACTTGGTAACGACAGCTTCGAGACACCTCCTGTATGGAGAAACGAGTCGCATGCATTGTTCAGGTGTGATGTTTGGCCCATTCTTCCACACAAACTGTCTTCAAATCTTGACTATTCCGGGGGCTTCTTCTATGAACTATGATCTTCAGTTCCTTCCATAAATTTTCAATTGGACTCAAGTCATGTCATTGACTGGGCCATTCTAGCAGCTTTGTTTTCTTTCTCTGAAACCAATTGAGTTTCCTTGGCCGTGTGTTTGGGATCATTGTCTTCCAAAAATGTCCACCTTGTTTCATCTTCAGCATCCCGGTAGATGGTAGCAGATTCTTATCAAGAACATCCTGGTACATTTCTCCATTCATCCTTCAATTATATGAAGTCTGCCAGTACCATATGCTGAAAAACAGCCCCACACAATGATGTTCCCACCTCCAAACTGTTGGTATGGTGTTTTTGGGGTGCCATTTCTCCTCCAACCATGGTGTGCGCAATGACATCCAAAGAGTTGAATTTTGGTCTCATCTGACCAGACTATATTCTCCTAGTATTTCATTGACTTGTCCAAATATTATGCAGCAAACTTTCAATGAACCTTTAAATGAGCCTCAACATGCTTTTTCAGCAGTGGAGTCTTGCGTGGTGAGCGTGCATAGAGGCCATGGCGGTTGAGTGCATTACTTATTGTTTTCTTTGCTAATTCCAAGTCTTTCTGAAGCTCTCCGTGAGTGGTCCTTGGCTCTTGGACAACTCTTCTGATTATTCTTTTGACTCCTCTGTCAGAAATCTTGTGAGGAGCACCTGGTCGTGGCTGGTTTATGGTGAAATAATGTTCTTTCCACTTCTGGATTATGGCCCCAACAGTGCTCACTGGAACATTCAGAAGTTTAGAAGTACGTCTGTAACCAATTCCTTCAGTATGTTTTGCAACAATAAGGTTGTGAAGGTCTTGAGAGGGCTCTTTGCTTTTACCCATCATCAGATGCTTCTTGTGTGACACCTCGGTAATGGGAAACCTTTTTGTAGGCCATCAATTAGGACTAAACCAGCTGATATTCATTTGCACTGATATTGGTTTCTAAATGTTGCCAGATTTCAGCTGGTTTGTTGGCTTTCCATGTCTTTTTGCACCTCTTTTTCTTCATGTGTTCATTTCTTATTCCCTGTGTCATTCCATTTTGTTACACACAAATTTATAGACTTATTTGTTTTGATTTCTTTTTATGTGTGGATTACTTGGGTTGTTACCGACAACTGGTGAGAATTTCATTTCAATAGCCAAATCAATACTTGTTTTCCCCGCTGTATATACCTGAGGTACTGTATTAATTGAACACATCCTAAACAAAGGCCAGCATACAGACATTTACCATTTGACTCCCCCATGTGTGTACAGCCATCTGAGCCTACTCACCAGAATTGGTCAGTTAGCTGGAAAAGTGAATCATCAATCTTTGCACCATGGCAGCGTGGTGCCAGGTACACTCTGCAAGGTACCATGTGTTAGAGCGTGTTTTTTATAGAAGATGTGTAGCTAGCCTTCAGATCCAGGAGCAGATCCTGCAGGTCATTTCTCCTCATGGTTCCCTTGCAGTTGTCTCTGAAGGGCATGTGAGTGTTGAAATCTCCCCACCAGTATAGTTTGGTAGTTGGTAAGCAGATTTCCTGGATTCAGGGTGTATTCAGGCCTCTTCACCTTTTTCATGTTTTTCTGTGTTCCAGCCTTGTGATAAAATCTTTTAAATTAATTTTCTGCACATCAGGGAGCACTCAATATCCCAGAATGCAAAGCAAAAACAAGGTTTTAAATTTTTTTAATATTAAAAATAAAAAAACTGAAATATCACATAATAAAAAATATTTTAAAGTTAAAAACAAATCAAGTGATCTTATCACGTGGGTGCAACATAACAAAATGAAAAACCAATGAAGGGGTCTGAATAGTTTCTGAATCCACTGTATTGTATGTACGTGCAAACAATAAATTTTCCTCCTTGCCACTTCCTGTTAATCAGCATAAGCTTCTGCTGTATGGCCCCCATATGCAAGCTTATGAGTGGTCTCCCAACACCCCTGGAGTATCTGATCCTAGAGTGAGTGTGGTCTGTATAAAAGGATTCCACTTCATCTACCGATTGCCTTTGAGCCAGAGTACAAACTGCATCTCCTTCACTTTTTAGAAGTGTTTCTAATGCCATGGTGCCTTTCTGTTGTTGACCGTGCATTGCAGTCGACTTCTTGTTTTGCTATGCTTCATACAATTACTTATAAAAATCCTCACCACATTTATTTACTTTTGACAATCGCTGATTTATGCTGAAAGTGCCCACTAAAAGGCACAATTAGGAATTCAGTGCACCTTTTAAGATGTAGTGTTTTACACTCTTCATCTGTTTTTGCTGATAATGGCTTATTTTCTGTGCTAAGTTTGGTTTTATTATGTGGGAGTGAAGATGTAGGATTGTGTTAGAGCAGGATGTTCCAGGAAACTCAATGAATATTGCAGTGATGAGAGAATACCGCCAGCAAATTGACAGAAAATTCTCCCAAGAGCTGTCCAAGTGGATTTTCTATATATCACAGTGAACAGATTAGAAAACACTTTGTAGTACACTCCAGGCAACAGGATTGGGAGTAAATGTCAGGTGAGGGGGTGCAGATTAGAAAAGGACAAATACTGATTCAGCTGAAGAGGCTGAGAAGACACCATTTACATAAGTATGAAATAGCTTTTGAGGAAATGGAGAAGTAGGGACCACATCAGTTTGTGTTTTTGTAGGCATAAATAACCAACAGGTAAGTAGGAAATTTAGCAAGTGAGGCATTGCATGTAGACATATGCTTTTTAAGTTTTCAGATTAACTTCCAAAGTCATGATTATTCTTGAACAGATTCAGAGAGCCATGGCATGTGCAGTATACCAAACCTTGATTAGTAGTGCTCCGAGAAATGCTTTCTGAGAGTAAGATATCAAGTTTTCTGGTGTTTAGTGGAAAGGTGGCAACAGGGTCTCTGTTATTATTTTCTTACATTTTCAGTCCTACATCAAGGATTTATACAAACATAATGTCATGAAGGTTTAGGGAAAAGTTAAAGGTAGATCCACTTAAAAAGCAGGGCATACATTACCTTGATACTGATCCCAGGGGCAAACTCACACACTTGGACAGTTCAACATTTTCATTGGCGGTACACCCTGTCAGTTTGGAATAAAGTCGGTCTCTTTTTTTGCTTTGCACCCTTGTAATATGTGTATAAGTTTAATATGTCACTGTGCTCTGTGCAAATATATTTCATAAATCTGCCTTTTTCTACTCACGTGCACAGTTGACACAGAGCCAGATTTAGCACAGGGGTTCACCATATAAGAACTGCTAGGCAAGCATTATAAGACAAGACAGATAGACACAACTGCAAAATGGGCAGTCAGACTGATGACCATTGTATACTATTTTTGTGTGTCAAAGTCAGCATGAAACTGTATCCTCTTTTGCCTTGTTTGGAATGGCATCATTCACCTAAGTGGGGGCCTGCATGTGAAGAAAGAGTATAAAGCCTTGGAACATTGCCCGGCACACCTTTGAACCCGAAGGATGGATGGAAGATAACATCATCCGATCCTGAAAATCCTTCCACTGTAAGGCGTAAATAGTAGACTCTACACTTGGGGGCTCCCACTCCCGAACTGCTTTCTTGCCATTGGATTCCTTCATCTGTTATGCAGCGTAAGCTGTCATTAAACAAAGTTATGTGATTTCTTACCGCCGTATCACTAAGGAAGGGGTATCACCTTCTTATATCATATCTACAGTATATCGATTCGGGTTATGTAACACGCCGCATTTACAAAAGAACTCATTCCCAGGGAGCGAACGCCCTCGTTGGATACAACCCTCTCCCACCATAGCCTATTGTCTATGGCAGAGGAGCGAAAGTTTTAGATTCGTCAAAAATTTCAGTCACCAATTTTTGTTGGATCTCAACATTTCAGGGTCTCCTGATGCAGAAAACATTGATATCTCGATGATGGGTCAGTGTGTGTGTCTGTCACAGTTTCTTGACGACAGTCTAGAGCTAAAACTGCTGGACGGAAAATACTAAACTCAAAACTTAAGCCTGTTATGAGATGACAATGTGCTGATTATTATTTGAGCCAAATTGTGAAAGAGAAAGAGGAACCCTCTTCTTCTTCTTTCGGCTGCCACAGCAGATCATCTTCTTCCATATCTTTCTGTCCTCTGCATCTTGCTCTGTCACACCCATCACCTGCATGTCCTCTCTCACCACATCCGTAAACCTTCTCTATGGCCTTCCTCTTTTTCTCTTGCCTGGCAACTCTATCCTTAGCATCCTTCTCCCAATATACTCAGCATCTCTCCTCTGCACCAAGGTTATTATAGTTTTGCCTTTTTATATTAGTTTATTTTTCTATATTTTTTCTGACCTTACTTGTGCGGGCGGCTCGTGGTGGATGAATTTCTGTTTTAGAGTTAAAACTTACAAGGGTTATAGACTAACGGCAAGAATATTCATTCAAAAATGAAAACTAAAAATATTTTAGTTAATTATTATTTTATTTCAGTTAATCTTTCCAGCTACTTTAATAGTTTCGTTTAGTTTTAGTTTTTCATTTCGGTTTTAATTATTTTATTTCAGTTTACGAAAATGTTTTTTTAATAATAGTTTCAGTTTTGATTTTAGTTTTTGTTAACTATAATAACCTTGCTCTGCACATGTCCAAACCAATGCAATCTCGCCTCTCTGACTTTGTCTCCCAACCGTTCAACTTGAGCTGACCCTCTAATGTACTCATTTCTAATCCTATCCATCCTCGTCACACCCAGTGCAAATCTTACCACCTTTAACTCTGCTACCTCCAGCTCTGTCTCCTGCTTTCTGGTCAATGCCACCATCTCCAACTCATATAACATAGCTGGTCTCACTACCGTCCCATAGACCTTCCCTTTCACTCTTGCTGGTACCCGTCTGTCACAAATCACTCCTGACCCTCTTCTCCACCCATTCCACCCTGCCTTCACTCTCTTTTTCACCTCTATTCCTCAATCCCCATTACTCTGTACTGTTGATCCCAAGTATTTAAACTCATCCACCTTCGCCAACTCTACTCCTTGCATCCTCACCATTTCACTGACCTTCCTCTCATTTACACACAAGTATTCTGTCTTGCTCCTACTGACCTTCATTCCTCTCCTCTCTAGAGCATATCTCCACCTCTCCAGGGTCTCCTCAACCTGCTCCCTACTATCGCTACAGATCACAATGTCATCAGCAAACATCATCGTCCACGAGGACTCCTGTCTAATCTCGTCTGTCAACCTGTCCATCACCATTGCAAATAAGAAAGGGCTCAGAGCTGATACCTGATGTAATCCCACCTCCACATTGAATGCATCCGTTGCTCCTACCGCAGACCTCACCACTGTCACTCTTCCCTCGTACATATCCTGTACAACTCTTACGTACTTCTCTGCCACTCCCGACTTCCTCATACAATACCACAGCTCCTCTCGAGGCACCCTGTTATATGCTTTCTCCAGGTCCACAAAGACGCAATGCAACTCCTTCTGGCCTTCTCTAAACTTCTCCATCAACATCCTTGGAGCAAACATTGCATCTCTGGTGTTCTTTCTTGGCATGAAACCATACTGCTGTTCACTAATCATCACCTCACTTCTTAACCTAGCTTCCACTACTCTTTCCCATAACTTCATGCTGTGGCTCATCAATTTATCCCGCTGTAGTTACTACAGTCCTGCACATCCCCCTTATTCTTAAATATCAGCACCAGTACACTTCATCTCCACTCCTCAGGCATCCTCTCACTTTCCAAGATTCCATAAATTTGTATTGTTGTCCACATATTGATTTGGCAAAATTTTACACCAGATGCTCTCCCTGATGTAAAAAACCCTCCCCCCTATACCACATTTATCCGGGCTTGGGACTGGCACGAAGAAACACACTGGTTTGTGCATCCCCTGTGGCTTGGTTAGAAAAAGGAACCCTTAAATACTTTAATTCTGCAATTAATGACTAATTCTTCTCACGTTTTTTATGATCAGAAGGATTAGCTTCAGAGTGGTAAATAATTACAGTTCGGGTAACTTGGTTCCTAGTGTGCAAAGCCTACTGACGCTCACAACTGTTTTCTAATTTCCATTTACGTTTTTTAAATTCATTTTCAGATATTATACCTTCTAAAAAGAACCAATTTATATCCAAAATCTGTAGATTCCAGAAGAAAGTTTTTGATGTGGGATTCTGAAAGCCAAGAACAACAAAACAACCATTTGAACCCATACATTGAAAGTCAGAGCTCTTTGCAGGCACATAATAGAAGATGAAATATTGGTGGGTGACAGAATGGGTCAAATCATTTTCATCATAAGAATACCTCTGATTCCCAATAAATTTCTGTAGTCTTTTAACCATCTATAATTTCCAATTTGCTTCTGTTGTGTCTCGTTTGCTATGGCCATGAACAAATCATAAGGTCAGGCATAAGAATTGCAGGCATTGCTTTAAGAACAGGTTGTTTCTTTCACGTGCAGTTATATGTTGCTTGATCACAAGTGATGTATGATGTTCATTCACCTCTGATGACTTTTATATAAATAACTGTATACATATTATTTCAATTTAATTGTAATATTTCCATATATATAATATTATTTATAATGTAATGTAATTTTCTAACCCTAAACCAGTGTCTGGGGGTGCTGGAGTCTATCCCAGCTATCATAAGGTGCAAGGCAGGAACAAATCTTAGACAGGGCTCCAGTCCATCGTGAGGGGAACACACACACAATAAATTTACACTAGGGCTACAGTAAATTGATGTCGCCTATTCCCCTAAACTACATGTCTTGGACCGTGGGAGGAAACCCCCACAGACACACACCAAGAACATGTAAGCTCCATGCACCCTGGTCTCTTTACTGTGAGGCAGCAGCAGTACCAGTGTGCCACCGTTCCGCCCATGTGTTAAAAAGTGAAATAAATATTGATTTATTTAAAAAATTTAATCAAATGCTATTTATTCTGCTATAGTTTGAAATACTAATATAGCCATCATAGGTGGGTAACTCAGCTAGTTAGTAATGAGTTTTAATGGAAAAACTAATTTAAAATGGGATGAGCTGAACAAATAATCAAGGATCATTTTTTTCTAACTCAGTTCATTTATTTCAAAACAAAACATTGCAACAGAACACAATTCAAACAAATTCAAATAACCTCACAAGTACAATAATATGTCTTGAAAGCCATTTGTGAAAATCAGCACTCAATCTCCACCTGAATAAGAGGGCTTTATGACTAGACAGCCCCATCTGGAATGGCTGAACGCAGGCCTGGCAAGTTAACTTTAGGATTACTGAAAAAAATCTGAACAGATCCTTGTGAAGAGAAGCAGATTTTTTCCACTTTGAGGTCATATAGAACACAGAGTTCTAGAGGATGGATTGGGATTTAAGAGTCCATTTTGTAAACTGTATAGATCAAGCACCAGACAGTACAGACAATCTATGCCAGTGGTTCTCAAAGTATTTTGGGCCAATGACCACTTTGTCAAAGTCAAAGATATGGAGGACAACCTCTGACCAAAAGCCATTTATTATGGTAAATTTCACACTACAGTGAACACATAATTTTAATTGTGAAAAGAAGAAGATGTGGCATACAGTCTAGGTGGTATACAATGTCCCAGGTTGAATCGCTTGCCTACCAAGTGCTCGAATTTGCCCACTTGGAAGGAAAGTCTCCATTTAAAGACTAACATTCAAAGCTTGCCAGGTTTACATTCAAAGTCCCATATTTCAGCTAGCGATCTGTAATAAAGGCTTGAAGGAGGAGTCTGATGTCTTGGGTGCCCACAGCCTTGGCGTCACTTGTTTCCCGGGTCATCGATAGTTATGTATCCAGGATGGACTAGTGCAATGAGGGCCTAAACAACAAGACTGGTGCAAAATGCTTAGTGCATTAAATAGTGCAGTGCAGTCTTTTATAAATAAACTAGTCATTTAGCCCGTTACAATAATGGGCGCTAGAACAGTAGTGCATAAACATTAGTAGGAACAGTCTATATTAAATGGAAAGGGACTTTGACCTCATTCTTTTTGTTGGTTGTATTTTTCTTTCTTTCAGCCTTTCTTTTGTTGATGTTTACTTGCTGAGCTGACCGTTCTTCGTGGGCTGCCGCCGTGTATTGTGTGTCTTTAATTTTCTGTGACAGTAATACTGTCTTGTACGTCCGCTGGCTTGTACGTCCGTAATATACCTTTAATTTTCTCTGGCGGTAATACAGGCGTGCGCGTCGGTAATATGCCTTTAATCTCCTCTGACAGTAATACTGGCTTGTATGTGGTTGTAATATGCGTCACTGTATTGTGTGCCTTTAATTTCCTCTCGCAGTAATACTGGTTTGTATTTCCGTAAAACGCCTGTAACTTTCTTTGACAGTAATATCACGCATCACACCGTGCCCCGCGCATGCGCACTTCACCAGAAGACACACACACACGGACACCTGGACGCACAAAGAGATTTTATTAAAGAGGATAAGCCAATAAATAACCCATTAAAATGAGAGGTTTAAATCAGTAAGTAAACAGATCTGATAGAATTTTAGAATCAAGATTAAAACCACAAAGTTAAAATTGGTTTCTGTTTGTCTCTATTCTTCTTCTATGTGAGCCTTGTGTATCTCCTTCTCTTTATCTCTCTTGTTTTCCCCACTCAACCCATCAGGTCTCCTCCTCTGCTGCGGGTCTCTTTTTCTTTGTCCTACTCAGACTCTTTATATACCTTTTGTGTGCACAGGTGCTCTGGTTAATGACCTACTTATTGCCAATGTTACAATTCATGCAGCACCATGGACCCCTACATTGCTTTACCATGTGGAGTTAAGGTATTGCTGTTGCCAGGAATTGGCTCTTGATGTGGAGGTGGACAAGGTGGATTTAAAAAAAAAAAAAGTCCCACATAGTAAAGGGAGCAAGAGAGATAAACAGAGTCAGCAACCACTACAACCATACAGGATCAGGACGGGAATGAGTAGTGTAGAATTATCATCTGCAAAGAAGTTAAGACAGGGCAGTCTGAGGGTCTGGGACTTGGAGCTGTTTCATGTGACTTTGTCAGCAAGAAAGTTATTTTAAGAAAGATGGCTAGGTCAGCCCACACATTTCTTGGAACATACTCAGACCAGCACTTTGAGAGCCACTGGTCTATGTGATCAAAGAAATAACATCTTGAAGTCTGCATATGAAGTGCATGTACATAATAAAAGGGCAGGTGAGGGTCTAATTGTACAGCGACTGCATTAGAGGCTATAGGCTGGACCATCTGAATCAGTAGTATAGAGGGCACCTATATGCAAGGAGGACAGGTACTGATACTGTAGCTTCTCTGGAGGTGGAGTCCTGAAAGATCTAGTAACTGTTGTCCTACACGCGCTCATGAGAGGCAGTCTAAGGGTTTAACTGACACAGACATGGAGTCGAGGGTTGACGAACTGCACTAATGATTTTTCTCCCTACCTCACAGGCCATCAGAAGGGAAGCCAGCCTAGAACTCCACCCACTTCCCTTGCTAGACCACACCCTCCTACTGGCCTCACTTCTGCCTAAGAACCCGCCTCTTCCTGCACAGCTCCTATAAGACTGATCCCTCCACCCTTCACTTCAGTCTTAGGTTTGTCTCAGTCTTTGCTAACACTCTAGATTCAACTCTTTGTTTTGATGACAGCATACTGGATGGAACCCCAAACCTTTCTGCCTTGTTCTTTTTCTTTCACACTGTTAAAGACAAAATATGGTAAGACTTGTGAGTAAAGTAGCTTATTTTAAGTAAAGAATGTGTTTTTTGGTGAGCATTGTAGACAAAGAACAAAGATCTAAACCAACATCCAAACTTTACTGTTCCCTTCTTATATGTTACTGTTCTGTTACACTGTAATGTTTCTGTTACCACTCTGGCAGCCAGTGAAGGAGTGTCACGGAGTGGCAGTGTGCTGCTAAGTCAGCCAACAATTCATTTGTTATCGTTGGTTAGAGTGCCTGAGTGGCACAGTATTTTTGGGATGGTTGGATGAGTCTCTGCCATAAAGCCATGAACCGCCTCACTCAATAGCTAAGAGGTAGTAACTTCCTTGTTTCATTCTATAAGGGCACACTAAGTGGAATATACAGAAGTAAAATCTAAAAAGATGCTGGAAAAGACGTTTTCTTGGAAGGATTCTTTGTAGAAATAAACACAGATTTTGCAGTCACACAGTGATGCGGTAATGTGAAGTATTTTCTTCTTCTCCTCATTTTGCAGCCTGTTCAGATCATCACCTCCCCCAGGGTCTCCAAGAGGTTGCCAAAATGAGATACTACTGATGTATGTATTGTAAATCATCCACCTCCTCCCTAATTATGCAATACTCTTGGTATTTCTGAGCAAAATCGTGCGTTTCCTCCGGCAGTGTGGTGTTAGAGCTTGAAAAACACGACCCACCGTCCAAGCCCTAACACATCAAACTCCTAATTCATTGCTTATCTGTTTTACCAATAGATGCACCATCATGAATGACATCAGTTTCTGGGTTGTACATGAATATATTCAGCAGATCATTTCTTTTCTTTATTATTATCTTATTTTTTCTGTTGTGATGAATCGAGAAAGCTGTCATTTTCTGCAGACCTGTAAAATGTCGGTGTGTCTGTGGTGGACTGGACCGTGCAGTCAGCCATCCATCCATCCATTAGGAAACCCACTTAATCCAATGCAGCTATTTTTTGGTGGGGGGGACTTCTTATATGAAGAATTAAATGATTGCAGGAATGCTAGGAATACATGGGTATTTTAAAGTTCATTGAAGCAGATGCATGCATTACTGCAAAATATGAAAAAAAATCAGAATGGAAAGCAATAAATGGTAATCAGTATCTCCTAAGCTGACCAGTTAGTTTTTCTGTTTATTTTCAAATCCACCTAATCTAATTTAAACTTGCAGAGGTAAGGAGACTATCTCAGAAGAATTGTTTGCAAGGCAGGAACCAAACTTGGATGTAACGCCATTCTACTTACTGTGAATTTCACAAATATAAATCATGGTACCACAGTAAGTAGAACTGCCACCTCACATCAAATGGCTCATGCGGTTCAATTCAGTTAGTGTTTGTACAGCACTCTTCTATCAGGGCAGGCACAGAGGCAGGCAGGGACTTAAATGGCTCACTTGCATGTAGATGTATTCTCTGTAGACAGGCTTAGGTTGTTTATGTGGGTTTATGGATAAAATAAAGGCATACATCTGCCTAAATTTATTATATATACTCTGCATATTAAAAACCCCGTTTCAACTGCTTCCTGAGAAAACATTTAGAAAGCCTTGTTCATGACTTAAAAATAGAAAATAGGTGAGGATAACAGCGGATATGGATGAATAATGTAAGAGGTGGAAAAAGCAAAAACTCCAATCAGTATTCTGGAGGACAGTCAGTTTCTTGGACTTGTGTTTCCCACTCTCTCCTTCTTACAGAATGTGTAAGTGAGATGTCAACTTACACCCCATCAGGAATGTGCTAGTATTATTATCATTATTTTTTGTCTGACACTTATCATGGGCACCATACCTATTGATACAATAATAGCGTTGCTATATCACGGTACAGACAAAGGGGTTCACGTCTCAGGTGCTTCATGTGTGGAGTTTGCATGTTCTCCCTGTGTCCCCTTGGGTTTCCTCTAGATGGTCCAGTTTCCTCCCACAGTCCAAAGACATGCAGGTTAGATGGATTGGCAATGTATGTGTTTACCCTGCAATGGACTGGCGCCCCACCCAGGGATTCTTCCTGCCTTGAGTTCAAAGCTTGCTGGGATAGGCTCCTGCTTCCCCGGGCCTCTTTTCTGGATAAGCAGGTTTGGAAGATGGATGGATGGATGGATGGATGGCGGTTGTGTGTGTGTCTGTCAGACCTTCACAATTCAGTTTTAAAGCAGTATGCATTACAAAGTATGTAAGCTTAAGCTGGTATCACACTACAACAATTTTCAGATGTAACCTTCATTTACATAATGTTAAGAAAATAACAGGAAGTAGTGGACATCCAGCAACTCGCTTATAGTGCTCTGCAACTTGACTTTATCATCGCTAGTTGTAGGGCATGTGCTCACGTAACAGAGTGTTAATAATCAACAAGCGTTGAACTGGCACTATATTCCATATGATGCCCACAAACAGTGAGAACAGTGAGGCTGTAAAGGAAATAGGAAAGCAAGTTTTTTTGGGCAATGCAAAAGACAGAAATGGTAATTGAAATTTAAAGCCAGCACAGATGTTTCTTTTCCCATGGAAAAGTAGAAAATAGAAAATGATGGTGCTTATTCCCAAGTGCTCTGCATTGATGAGCTGCAAAAGCGAGGGGACGTTGCAATACTTTTTTGGATTCGGAATCATGATTTGGATTAACCATTAATTTTACAGAAGCAGCATGCAATTTAGGCACTATTTTTGACACCCTTATGCCTTTTAATTTGCATTACAAAATTATCTAATGCCTTCATTTCCATCTTAAACTTCAGACAATTTCTAAATATAGAGGATACTGAGAACTTCATTCACACATTTATTTCTTGTAGGATTGACTACTGAAGTGTGTTATTCACAGGCTGTTCAAACCATTCTATTTGCAGCTTTCAATTAATTCAAAATTCTGCTTTAAAAATCATTACATGAACTAGAAGGCATGACCAAATAACCCCTGTGCTTGATTCATTACACTGGCTTCCAGTTAAGTTTAGGGCTGATTTCAAAATCCTGTTTCTTACATATAAAGACTTAAATAGCCAAGGCCTTGCTTACCAATCTAAATGTATTATTTCGAAACCAGCACACATGTTAAAGACACATTTATAGTCCAAAACTGAATGGATGTGGTTGCAGAGAAAGAATCTGCAGCTTGTTCTGTTTCTTGTACAATCGTGTGTGCGTGGCACTCCGCTGATGCAAAATTGTTCCACATATGCACACTGCCCTTTTCTTTGAGTATGTCCATATTTTGTCCTCAAGCACATGCACAGGACTAACGCAGACACAAAACCCTGGAGACATAAACATCCATGCAGCATGACTGTTGAAGAAACTTATGTCATGTGTACTGTGCAAGCAATGCAGACTCACAAAGTATCAATGCACACAAGTATTTCAAGATACTTGCTTAGTAAAGATTATGGAGATCAAAAAAATAGTAGTGGGAGGTCTAGCCTTTACCTACAGGACCCCAAAGCCGAGGAATAATATACAAGAGATAATATACAATTCAGTCTCCACTAAATAGACAGATGCTTTATTAATCACCAAGGATAGGACTATCCCCAAATACTCACTATTTTAGTCTTACATACCCTGACTAGAGCTGCTCATTAGCTGTACATTTTAGATCTCTGTTTGTTAGTCATGTGTATATACAGTACAATAATTACAGACTGTTACTAACCCTTCCCTATTCTGTTTTTCTTCTTGGTATCCTGCTGTAGCACTTGGTTCCACTTCTTTATTTTCAAGCTGTTTTCCTGCCCATGGTAAGAACTTGTGAAATACTGGAAACCTTAAAATCAACAGATGGAAAGATTCTATCATCAGATTAGATGGCCCACCAGAGACTAGTGTAGAATGTCAAGGGCTGTGATCAGCTACCTGAGCTCTCCTGGACTGTGAATATGTCTGACTTGGTCTGTTTTAATTGATCTTGGACCCCCTCAGTGGTTTATTTTCTTCAGTGATGCTACTGACTTGAGTTTTTGTTTTCCTTTCTTCCATTATCAAGTGGCCATAGTTCAATAATTAGAGGACTGGGCTGCTTCAGTGTTAATCAGTTTTAAAACACTTTGTTTTCCTGTCAATTTAAACAAATTTGTGTCTTCATTTTTACTCTTTATCAAATTAATATTGAGTAAAGTTATATTTGCATCTACCTGTGGAGTTGCATTTAGTGAAGAATGCCTCACTAAAATAAACTGAATTGGTTTTTTATAAAAGATTGTGAGGGAATCACGTGATCAGTCAACCCTCTGTAATTTTCATGCCATATAATATGAAACCCTTACCTACAATGAGATTTAATAACTGCAGTCATTCCATTTGACATGCTTGTAGCAGTACGAGTCACAGGGTTTTTGCATGGGTGAGGTTTTAACAATTTATAGTGCTATTTTTGTTTTAGTAGTAGAATCCAAACTTCCTGCGTTGCTTAAAGGTGTTGCAGCCTGAGCGATGCGTCTTGGAGAAAAGGCAGAATTGCTGCATGAAGTGGTGCCTGGCAGGAAGCATGTGCGAATGGTCATGGGAGCACCTACGGCTGGAGGCCCTGAGTGGTTGGTTGCCAGCAAAAGGAATTTAGGGCCTAGAGTAGGTGCGAGGTTCATGGAGAGATGCCTGGACAGTGGAGCCATGAGTGTGTTTGTATGCCCCGAATCCTTTCTTTTGGGATGAGGTACGTGGTGTTGCGAAGGTGGGCAACATGAACCCCTTTTGTGGAGAGGACTGAAGAGGTGTCCATGGGGATTGGGTGTAATTGTCCTGCATGACTTTTAAAAGGCACAGCAAGCATAAAGAGGGGGTAGATTTTTGTTCAAATGGTCGTCTGATAATTCTTTGATTTACACGTAGCAAGAGAGGGTTTTGCAGTGCTGAGGACCTTCTACAATATATGGAGAAAGAGAAAGGTTACCAAGGGCCATGGGGATACTTGAGCACATTCTTTTTAGCCTACTGATTACCTTGCGGAGAAGGTTATGTTGTGTTGTGGAGGAGATCTTCGAGCAACATGTAAAATGATGAAAGGCAGAGAGAGAGTCGAGTCAAGTGATGAGCTTCAACTTAAGGATTACTTTTGTTTTAGAAGTCTTTGTGTTTTTGTAAGATTTGCTTTGCCTAGGACTGCTTCTGAAACAGGAGCAGGTTACAGAATCTGACTTTTTCATTTTTTTTATTTTTATTCATATTTTTAAAATAATTTCTGGAAAGAGACATTTCACTTAAAATGTGTAATCAGTTTACTTGCCTCAAGACTGTTTTTCCTATTTTGTAGTATGACTCTGAATAGAATAAATAGTTTTTAAATATTTTTCATTTAAATATTTTTCATCTCTACTAGGCTGGTTTATTGCTCGGTTATGAACTACAAGATGCCCCATAGGGGCAACAGGTGCCCATGGCAGCAGGCACGGGGCATTAACAAGATGAGTCAAGTTCTGGCTTATGGTGCTACTGAATTAATAATAATAATAATAATAATAATACATTTTATTTATATAGCGCCTTTCCCATGCTCAAGGCACTTACAGAATATAATAAAGAACGGCAGAATATACAGTATATAGCATTGTACAAACCAGATAAATAAATAAAGAAGATTAAGACAGTAAATTCTGAAAAAAACAGACAACATAATTGGTGGTCTAGCACACACATACAGGTTACATTGGCATCTTGACAGAGATGTAAACTGAGAGAGGGGTAATAAAGTCAAGTAGAGCTAAAAGCCTTCCTGAACAGATGAGTTTTGAGTTGTTTTTTAAAAGAATTCATGGAGTCAGCTGACCTGATTAATTTTGGTAGGTCATTCCAGAGTCTGGGCGCTATACAGCTGAAGGCCCTGTCACCCATGGAGTGTAGATTAGTGAGGGGCACAACAAGATTGCCAGAATCAGAGGACCTTAGTGGGCGGGCAGGCACATAGTGATGGAGGAGGTCACTGATGTAGTTTGGTGCAAGGTTATTTAAAGCTTTGTAGGTTATTAGTAGGATTTTATATTCGATTCTGTAGGACACAGGGAGCCAGTGAAGACGGAGCAGGATGGGTTTGATGTGCTCGCTGCTGCTGGTTCGAGTAAGGACTCTTGCAGCTGAGTTTTGAATAAGCTGGAGCTGTGATATAAGATTAGAAGGGGCACCTGCCAGTAGGGAATTACAATAATCGATGCAGGATGTGATAAAAGCATGGACAAGTTTCTCAGCATTAGAGAAGGAGAGGAAGGAGCGAACACGGGATATGTTACGGAGGTGAAAGTAAGAAAGTTTCTTAATGTGATTTATGTGGGTGGAATAAGTGAGGGAGGAATCAAAAATGACACCAAGATTTTTTACAGTAGAGGCAGGTCTGATGAGATCACTGCCAAGATGGACTGGGAAGGAGCTCATTTTATTAAGTTGCATTTTAGTCCCAATTTGCAGGAGTTCAGTTTTATTGCAATTTAATTTTAAAGAGTTCTGCTCCATCCAGGTTTTAATTTCACTAAGGCAGGTTGTGAGCTGAGAAAGCTCTGATGAAGTTCCACTTTTAACATTGAAGTAGAGCTGGGTATCATCTGCATAAAAATGATAACCCAATCCATAACTACGGATAATATGGCCAAGGGGAAGCATATAAATACAGAAAAGCAGAGGACCAAGGACAGAGCCCTGAGGGACTCCTTGTGTGACTGGCACAGAGTTGGATCTGCTGTTGCCAAGACTAACAAACTCTTGCCTATCACTCAGATAGGACTTGAAGCACTGGAGGGCAGTGCCAGAGATACCAAGCATGTTCTCCATTCTGGACAGTAGGATGTCATGTCTAACAGTGTCAAATGCTGCACTGAGGTCTAACAGAATTAATATGCTAGTTTGTCCAGAGTCTGCTGCCATAAGCAAATCATTGGTTACCCGTAGCAGAGCAGTTTCACAGCTGTGCCGCGCCCTGAATCCAGACTGAAAGGGTTCCATCAAATTATTAGAGGTTAGGTAATTGGTGAGTTGGGAAGCTACAACACGCTCAAGAACTTTTGACAGGAAAGGTAAGTGGGAAATAGGCCGGAAATTGTTAAGATTGTCAGCATCAAGGCCAGACTTTTTTAACATTGGGGTTACAGAAGCAATTTTAAAAGTGAGTGGCACGGAGCCAGTGTCAAGGGATGAGTTTATTATTGTTGTAACAGTCGGGATTATGGCATGAAGGCAGGATTTAAGTAGTGTGGTGGGGATGGGGTCCAGTACACAAGTAGTCGGCCTCATCTTACAAAGCAGGTTATTAACAAACGCAGAAGTGACTGGTGAGAACTTAGAGAAGGAGCTGGATGGAGTGGGAAAACAGGGAGAGATATAAACAGATGATATATTTATGTTAGTTGAATTATTTAGATCTTTAATTTTGTTACGGAAAAAGTGGAGGAATTCCTCACAGACTTCAGTAGAAGAGGTAGTTGGACCAGATGCGGGTTCGAGTAGTTTATTAACTACAGAGAACAAAACCCTTGGGTTATCATGGCCACTTTCTATTATTCTGCCATAATGGGTGTTCTTGGCAGAAGTTAGTGCTTCTCTGTAAGCTCTTTGGTGGTCAGAGAAAGCCTGGATGTGCACGGTGAGGCCAGTCTTACGTGACATTCTCTCAAGGCGTCGGCCAGCTGCTTTCATAGATCGCAATTCTAAGTTATACCAAGGAGCTGAGCGCTTAAAGGAAACCTCCTTATGTTTTAAAGGAGCTGTTTTATCTAATGCTGAGTGAAGGGCTGAGTTATAGTGGTCAACAAGACTATCTAGTGTTGATGGAATAGGTGAAGACAATAAAAGATCAGAAATGGATCCAGAAAGGATAAAGGGACAGATATTTTTAAGGTTTCTGTAAGAAATTTGTCGTTTACAGGTAAGAGGTGGGATAGGTAATGAGACAGTGAAAAATACTGCTTTATGGTCAGAGAGTCCCAAATCAGTGCTGTAAATGTTGGCAACAGATAGTCCAGAAGTGCAGATCAGGTCCAATATATGACCGCCACAATGGGTTGGAAAATCAACATGTTGTGTCAAGTCAAAACAGTCCAGTACGGACAGGAACTGGCAGGGGATTTAGTGCTTGAGCAAAAAGAAGAAACTAAACTTCATTCAGGACTAAACTACCAGCATTGACTAGTGTTCTCTTCCGACTTTCAGGCTGGTTTGTTCTTATAATGTGGTGACAATCAATGGAAGGAGTTACTGGCTACGGTTAGCATTTTGTTTTGATTTCGAGTTTGGTATTGTTCTGTTAACAAGGTGACATCTAAAAACCATGGCAAGTGCAACAGCCCTTCAGACCTTTCTGTTTTAATAGATCTAAAAAAACAATAAAAGCTTATTTGGCCATCAGTATAACTGGTTCTTGTCTAACATCCAGTCAAAGTGTAGAACACAAAGACACATTGAAGAATTAATTTGCAAAAAATAACAGGATTGAGTGGAAGGAAATTAAAGGATTACGCCATTGTGTGTAATGGGCTGCTTCTTGATTACAAAGTGTCATATCCTCCAATAATTAGTTTTATCTATGATGATTACGGCTCATTCCTGATAAGAGTTATCTGTCATTATATAAAGAAACTCCTCAGGAATTCCGCTTAAGAACTTCAGAAGCATTCATTTGCTGCACAAATTAAGAAGTCACAGGATTTGGAGAACTGAGGAAGGACGGAGATACCAGAAAGATTTTTGAGGAGGAGGACTCGAATTAGGAAAAGGCCTGAGTAGGAGATGAAATGTAATTAAAACATCCACTGGGGACAGAAAGGTGAGTGTGCAGGTCAAGGAAGGCAGCTAGATAAGTGGAAAGTAACTGCTGCTTACTCTAATTAAGTTGACGTGTGGGAGCTGATGCAAAAGGCTGAGCCTTTACAAGTGTTGTAAAGTGTCTCTTGGGTAATCACCAACGCACACATAAAATTGGGCATCTTGGTAGGTTAGAACTATTGGTCAGTGTGGCTAAAATTGACCAGGGCAGTATGTGTGGTCAGCATACCAAAAAAGTGCTCTGCAAAGAAGAGCAAGAAACAAATCAAAACTTTTTAGATGCCGAGGTACAAGCATTTCCATTTTGCTGCATAACTGAGCCCTTTAACGTTTTCTGGCCTTTTACTTTACCACTCCACATAAAATATTTTGAGCATTAATTAATAAAGTAGCAATCTGTCAATGTAGGTTCAACTATGTGACACATTAAACCCCAGCAGTGGTTTAAAAAGCACAGACTGAAGGAATTGGGGACAAGTGTTTTATGAAGAAACTCTGAGGGTGTAACCTTTGCATGGCCGGATTTCGACGCTATTCACTACAGACTTTTTAACGGGTTGTCCCAAGGAGGTGTATTCACATTTGAGAATCACATCTGACATCAAGAGACTACTGTTGTCCAATGTTTGTCACTATAGACTTCTATTCCAACAAAAGCTTTTGAATGTGCTATCTGCACATAATTAATGTAATGTGTAAAAAAAAAATAGCATTTTTAAATAAGGTGGCACAAAAATTCTAGGATAGATTTCAGACTCTTTTTTTTTTAACAATTTCAGTCCAAAATTTTAGGGGGCATCTGGAAAGTATTCACAGCGCATCACTTTTTCCACATTTTGTTATGTTACAGCCTTATTCCAAAATGGATTAAATTCATTTTTTTCCTCAGAATTCTACACACAACACCCCATAATGACAACGTGAAAAAAGTTTACTTGAGGTTTTTGCAAATTTATTAAAAATGAGAAATCCCATGTACATAAGTATTCACAGCCTTTGCTCAATACTTTGTCGATGCCCCTTTGGCAGCAATTCCAGCCTCAAGTCTTGTTGAATATGATGCCACAAGCTTGGCACAACTATCCTTGGCCAGTTTCACCCATTCCTCTTTGCAGCACCTCTCAAGCTCCATCAGGTTGGATGGGAAGCGTCGGTGCACAGCCATTTTAAGATCTCTCCAGAGATGTTCAATCGGATTCAAGTCTGGGCTCTGGCTGGGCCACTCAAGGACATTCACAGAGTTGTCCTGAAGCCAGTCCTTTGATATCTTGGCTGTGTGCTTAGGGTCGTTGTCCTGCTGAAAGATGAACCGTCGCCCCAGTCTGAGGTCAAGAGCGCTCTGGAGCAGGTTTTCATCCAGGATGTCTCTGTACATTGCTGCAGTCATCTTTCCCTTTATCCTGAGTAGTCTCCCACTTCCTGCCGCTGAAAAACATCCCCACAGCATGATGCTGCCACCACCATGCTTCACTGTAGGGATGGTATTGGGCTGGTGATGAGCGGTGCCTGGTTTCCTCCAAACGTGATGCCTGGCATTCACACCAAAGAGTTCAATCTTTGTCTCATCAGACCAGAGAATTTTCTTTCTCGTGGTCAGAGAGTCCTTCAGGTGCCTTTTGGCAAACTCCAGGCGGGCTGCCATGTGCCTTTTACTAAAGAGTGACTTCCGTCTGGCCACTCTACCATACAGGCCTGATTGGTGGAATGCTGCAGAGATGGTTGTCCTTCTGGAAGGTTCTCCTCTCTCCACAGAGGACCTCTGGAGCTCTGACAGAGTGACCATCGGGTTCTTGGTCACCTCCCTGACTAAGGCCCTTCTCCCCCGATCGCTCAGTTTAGATGGCCGGCCAGCTCTAGGAAGAATCCTGGTGGTTTCGAACTTCTTCCACTTACGGATGATGGAGGCCACTGTGCTCATTGGGACATTCAAAGCAGCAGAAATTTTTCTGTAACGTTCCCCAGATTTGTGCCTCGAGACAATCCTGTCTCGGAGGTCTACAGACAATTCCTTTGACTTCATGCTTGGTTTATGCTCTGACATGAACTGTGGGACCTTATATAGACAGGTGTGTGCCTTTCCAAATCATGTCCAATCAACTGAATTTACCACAGGTGGACTCCAATTAAGCTGCAGAAACATCTCAAGGATGATCAGGGGAAACAGGATGCACCTGAGCTCAGTTTTGAGCTTCATGGCAAAGGCTGTGAATACTTATGTACATGTGCTTTCTCAATTTTTTTTTTTTTTTAATAAATTTGCAAAAATCTCAAGTAAACTTTTTTCACGTTGTTGTTATGGGGTGTTGTGTGTAGAATTCTGAGGAAAAAAATGAATTTAATCCATTTTGGAATAAGGCTGTAACATAACAAAATGTGGAAAAAGTGATGAATACTTTCCAGATGCACTGTAGATGCCATAGGAAACCTGACAGATCTCCACAGTGAACAAGTAAGGAGGCAGGATATTCCCCAAGAAACGTACACAGGATAATACCTTTGGGAGCAATAGCACAAGCATGTACTGTACTCATGACCAACGATTAAAAAAGTGAAATTAGGGATTTCAGAAAAAAAAAAAAAAAATCAAGAAGAATATTAGCAGTAATTGAGAAGATAATTCAAAAAGCTTCTTTAAATATTCCTCTATTACTGCTCGCGGTGATCACACAGTTTTCTTGTTTCTCTTATTCAGCTTCTTTTCCCCCCCTGAAAGGCACTGATGAGTGAATTGAATCGCAGACGAGAGACACTGTTCGATTTACCCATTTGCTGAGTCACACTAACAGAGGTTGTTTTTCTAGTAGTAGAGAAAGACGTCTTACTATTTGCAAATGTTGCTGATTTACAAGATTTGGAATCTGGTATCCAGATTGTCAGTTTCTCAACACGAGGACCTTATTAGCTGAAGTTCCCCGATTGCAGAAGTACATGGAGATAATAAAGGCACCTGGAAATGGAACTTTTACTACTGGCTCCGTGTGAAATTTGTAATTTTGTTAAATCAGTAAATGTTGAGGGAAAAAAAAAAGAAAACATCTGTTTTCCCCAAAAAATAGCTTGATAATGAGTCCCTGCTTTTCTGAGCTGCACATGGTTTCTCAGCAAGAAGAACCTGCTCAGTGTGTGCTGATGCTGCAGATGTTTTTTCATAACCCTTTAAGGCCCACTCTGCTCGCTACAACGGCCTCTTTTACCTGCTCCATTCTCAGCGTTTTATTCCCTCACTCCAATCTGATGACTTTTCCTCCATGTTGCTTCCACTCTCAGGCATTCCAGAATCTGATGCTCATAAACCAAATGCCGCTTGGGATGATTATTAACCTCCATTATCCGTGATTGTTTGCATTTATGTTTTATGTCAATGGAGTGAGGAGTGTTGCTTCCTCCAGTCGCATTATCCACTAGCTTTAAAGGTATCTGGTTGAGATTTTGTGGCACTCCTGCTAATTATTAAATAAATGAGCCAGATGGGATGAAGAGCCTGATCTCGTGTTAGTTACATTCTAAAACATGGCATGGGGTCTGCAACTGCATTCTGCAACTTTACCCAATTCGGTCCTCATCATTGATCAGCACAGCCAGAAAGATTCAACTATACACCACAGTCATTGTCCCGTCGGCCAACTGTGCCAATGGAACATGGAAGAATTGCAAATGGGTCACTGTGCAGATGACTGTCTTCCACCAATGGTGTCTTTGCCAAACCCGCTACATTTCTTACTTGAACCATATCATCATTGAAAAGATCCTGCATCAGAGTTGCTCGAGGAAGTTACAAGATCTCATTACAGAACACCAAGAGCGACTGGTTTGGTCATATTCTGAGTCGCCAAGCTGAACACCTCCTAAAAATTACAAAGTACTAGACATGACAAAGCAGGCAATCCAGCAAAGATATGGCATGTGACTTTCCGAGAAGACCTCCAGTCTATCCATATCAAACTGGAAGATGCAGAAGGCGTCACTTTGGCTGCCATGTTTTGTACATTTTACTCCTTTATTTGTCCTGCAGCTGGTCCTGACAGCAAATAGATCCTCAGTACAACTAAGTCAAGAGCTGGAGAGGCACCCGCAAACTACTGCTACAATAGCTCATATCTCTTGCAAAGGTAAAGAACAAAAAACAAAAAGTCACTTATCTATAAATGAGCGTGTGACAGTGACAGTGCCGGTCCTGCTTCATGCTCCCTCTTCTTAATTTGGGAGCCTTTTGAACCCAACACCATCGATAGCGTAACCGAATAAGCTGGCAGATTGGGACAAATCATACACAGAGCAAGGGGATGTTGTAAAAGTGTTCAGTGTTTTGTATTAAAAACAAATCAAATAAACAGTGCAGTGCTCAAAAATAATCTATAAATAAATAATCCATAAAAGCAGGTGAAAAGTGGCCAATAAAATCACAATAAATAAATCCATTAAAAGCAGAGGTCAAAAACACAGTCACTGGATCCTTGATGTTCTCTTCTAAAACGGATGATCCTTCATCATCTCCCTGGCTCACCCATAACTCGTGCAGCTGGCGGAGACTCAGCAGCCATGATCTTCATCCCCCCAACCCCCATCTTGGCTACCTCCACACAACGCAGTCAGACTGTCCAAGATCGGCACTCTTCCCATCATCCTTCACGCTCCCTCAGTCATACCTTGGATCCCTGGGGAGGTCATCAGCCATGCTCTTCCCACTCCACACCATTAATCAGTGGGGCAAACCAGACCCTAGAGACTCACAACCTACGATCCTTTGCGGGGCTTCTGTTCATGCTGCCTTTCCGGCTTAGATAGCCGGATCATCCTGCCCGAGACTGCTCTTCAGCCGCATCTTAACCTCTGACCTTTTCATTCCATTTCCTCTCTTTTTATCCCCCCTTCCCTCCCTCGCAATCATGCTTCTCCTTTTTATGTGGAGACGTGGCACAGGTGTGCTGATTAGCAGCTCCCGGCATCAATTACAGACACGGGTGACTCCTCACCTGTGCACTTAAGTGCGGAAATGCCCATGTTGCATCGTGCCCAAGAACTGCTCCCGCCACACTACCATGCCCCTTCCTTAAAGCCGTGAGTGTGGTGATTATTTGTTTAAAAAGCCAATCAGCCGTGGACCTCACTTTACCACAGAGTCCCAATTATGTAAGCATCACTCTATAATGATAAAGTGAACAAATTTGTACTCCGTATTTACATTCTACTAACAACAACCTTATGGCTGCGTTATCCGACCATTTTAATAATTCAGTTTTTCTCTGACGTTGTAAGTTAACTCCAGACTTGCTCTCCATCATTGCCAGAAGCAGCCAACAATTCTACCTTGAACCTTCAACAGAGATTTTAGCTCTCCATTCAGGTACCCCTTTCAAAAATATTATGTTTAAGAAATTTAAACTACAATTAGCCCCAGTTCAACCAACAACTAGCCAATGGACTTTGATTGTTGCCATTTTTATACCACCTGAGTTGGACCACCACAAGACTCTTTGGGTCTTGTTTACAGCTATGTGGCTTTGTAAAGTGCTGTGAAACAGTAGAACATAAGAAGCATTTGGACGAGAACAGGCTCATCAATCCTATCCACGCAATTCCTCCAACATCACATCAAGCTGAGTTCCTAAACTTCTACTGCCTCCTACACTACTTGGTACCTATTTGATATGTCTATGGTTCTGGGCGTGAAGAAAAAATTTGCAACGTTTGTGCAAAATATACCTTTAACAAACTTTCTACTGTGTCCCCATGTTCTTGTTGAACTCATTTAAAATAAGGGCTTTAAGCTAATTCAGATTTTTTTGTATTTCAAAGCACTAATATTTAAAAAAGTTTGTACTAAATTATGAAAAAACAAAATGTTAAAAAGAAAAAAGGAAATATCCAAATTCATTGATTTTCAGGGGAATCAACTGTACTAATTCCCTTCATGATTTTATCAATCATGTCTCCTTTTAATCTCCATTTGGAGTATATATTTTGCCTTCATAAAGCCACTAGCATCATGGCTGACCCCCACCACCCCTCCCACCAACTGTTTACTCCTCTTCCATCTGGAAGACGACTCTGCAGCATCAGGAGCAGGTCTGCGAGATTGTGCAATAGTTTCTTTCCCCAAGCAGTCCGGCTCCTGAACACCATGCTGCCCTCCTCCACACTGGACTCTTTACTCCACACACTCTCTGGAATAAATAATACTACGTAATACTGTATATGTTTTTTAGTTATATATATATATATCTTGTGTACTGCACCTTTTTACTCTGGAGGACGATATTTTGTCCCACTGTGTACTGTAAGTATATTGTTAGGATGACAATAAAGCTGTACTACTACTACTACTACTAAAAAGAGCAAGTATTTAGGTAATATAGTCTACTAACGCATGTAATGACATTCTAGTTATTATCACTTTTCTTTTTGAATATGACTAATTGTTGCAAAAAAATATGTAATAAATAAAACTATGTGATAACCGACTGTTTGATAAGTAACCAAAAACTGTAAAATGCACCCCTTTTCAAATCAGTTCCAGAACATGCCTGGTATTATGCCATCTGAATGTAAATGTGAATTTCCCCTTGGGATTAGATAGATAGATAGATAGATAGATAGATAGATAGATAGATAGATAGATAGATACTTTATTAATCCCAAGGGGAAATTCACATTTTCCAGCAGCAACATACTGATACAATAAACAATATTAAATTAAAGATTGATAATAATGCAGGTAAAAAAAACAGACAATAACTTTTTATAATGTTAACATTTACCCCCCCCAGGTGGAATTGAAGAGTCGCATAGTGTGGGGGAGGAACGATCTCCTCAGTCTGTCAGTGGAGCAGGACAGTGACAGCAGTCTCTCGCTGAAGCTGCTCCTCTGTCTGGAGATGATCCTGTTCAGTGGATACAGTGGATTCTCCATAATTGATAGGAGCCTGCTGAGCGACCGTCGCTCTGCCACAGATGTCAAACTGTCCAGCTCCATGCCAACAATAGAGCCTGCCTTCCTCACCAGTTTGTCCAGGCGTGAGGTGTCTTTCTTCTTAATGCTGCCTCCCCAGCACACACATTAATATAGTATCTATCTATCTATCTCTACATCGACTTGTTTAAGGTGAAAAACCCTGTCCATCCATCCATCCATTTTCCAACCAGCTGAATCCAAACACAGGGTCACGGGGGTCTGCTGGAGCCAATCCCAGCCAACACAGGGCACAAGGCAGGAACCAATCCTGGGCAGGACGCCAGCCCACCGCAGGACACACACACACCAAGCACACACTAGGGCCAATTTTTTAAAATCGCCAGTCCACCTAACTTGCATGTCTTTGGACTGTGGGAGGAAACCGGAGCGCCCGGAGGAAACCCACGCAGACACGGGGAGAACATGCAAACTCCACGCAGGGAGGACCCGGGAAGTGAACCCGGGTCTCCGTACTGCGAGGCAGCAGCGCTACAACTGCACCACTGTGCCACCCCTGGAAAAACTCTGTGATGGTGATTAATATAAAATCACTGTAAAAATGCAGCAACTGAGTAACTCTTCACATATTCAGGAAATGTTCCTAAAGAAAAATTATTTTTTTGTACTGTAAGACACCATCAATCAGACAACTCTACTTAACTCCTGCATGCCCAGTGCTGAGCATGCCCATCTCACAACTCCACGGCTCGGGTCCAAAGCCCAGCCTGATTGTTGTCTCTGTCTATGTGGCTCTTCTTCTGGATATTCCCATTTTGATCCCAATTCTAAAATAGGTGAGTGTGTGCTCTGCAGTGGACACATCCCAGTTATTTAGTGTCAAGCTCTGGTGGCTTCTTTGGTTTTATTTCAGTTTTTCAAAGTGGCCCCAGTGTAGTTGGATTTGTTCCATACCCCCAGTGAAATACAGTGAATAAACTGTGGGTCCAAAATGTTAACTATAATATAGAGCTCACAAGAAAAACTAGTCTTACTTTTAATTGTGTGGGTATTTGAACAGGATTTTAGCAGAGGCAGAGGGCAAGAAATGTGACAAGCAGGCGATCAGCTCAATGACATCATGCTGTTGGCGGGAGCAGAAGCTGCAGAGTCTGACTTCCTACATGAGACAGAGAGAATGGGCCTGCAAGAGAGGTAGACATTATAGGCCAAGTTTGCGACCACTTTAGTTGCTGGTTCAAACAAGAGTAGATGTAATGGACCCTTTTTCTAAACACATTTAACAAATTTATGAGAATAACAATATATTTTTATAGTGTTGAATTCTGGGAGGTAAGTCAATTACCTGCAGAAAATGGTCTGATAGATGGAGACAGATAATCTGCAGCAGTGACACGAACCAAGAACAGATCTTTCAGGAAAAATATGTAAATGTGAAACAAATGTTATAAGCAGGGTTATCATCTATTACAATGTGTATATTTAGACTCAGGTAAACTAACCAGTAAGCTGGTAAGAAGATGTGAAATAGGGGCTTTTGTTTAACTTATGTCTCATAATTAGCATGAAATAAATTCACTTACAGATAGCAAGGCCAAGGGGATTCTCACTTGTCCAATTTTTTACTGATATTACTTTCTAAAACTAGCCATCAAGTCATGGCATAAAAGAAAGCAGCTGCATTGGCTTGACGCAGATGCTATATGACTTTAAAAATGAGAAAGCAGTATTGGTATGAGGCAGAGAGGGCATAGAGAATTCAGTAGCTGCACCGAAACAAAACATAATGCTGTCAGAAGACAAAAGTACAGCGCCACCTAAAAATGAAACTGTGCCCCAGCAAAGTAGAGGAGAGAGGCTGTGGAATGGCACATACTTTTAAAGAACACCTTAGTTGGATTAAGAATGGAATCTTTAATTTATGCGGATATCCCTCTTTTGGCTGTGTGGACATTGGTTTGAATCGGTCAGGTTGCATGTTTCCTTCTACTTTTACTTCTGCTTCTAGTATTTGATGCCTGATTTCTCTGCAAAAAAACATAAGTCATGTTTGAAATAAAGTTTGAATATCATCTCACTGAAACTTGCCTTGTTTATTAATATCATCTGCCCCGAGTGATGAACATGATTTGTTTCACGTGCCTTTCAGAGGTAGCAATGAAATATGAAGTATCTCACCATTAAGTTCTCCTGGCCTCTGTTAGATTATTTGTGTAGCCCTTTCAGGGGTAGCTAAGGTAGCCAGCCTCGGCCTTTATTAAGATATTGATGCTGAGGTAGCCAGCCTCGGACTTTGTTAAGATATTGACGCTGAGGTAGCCAGGATCAGACTTTGTTAAGATATTGACGCTGAGGTAGCCAGCCTCGGACTTTGTTAAGATATTGACGCTGAGGTAGCCAGCCTCGGCCTTTGTTAAGATATTGACGTGGAGGTAGCCAGCCTCGGCCTTTGTTAAGATATTGACGTGGAGGTAGCCAGCCTCGGACTTTGTTAATATATTGACTCTGAGGTAGCTAGCCTCGGACTTTGTTAAGATATTGACGTGGAGGTAGCCAGCCTTGGCCTTTGTTAAGATATTGATGCTGAGGTAGCCAGCCTTGGCCTTTGTTAAGATATTGATGCTAAGGTAGCCAGCCTTGGACTTTAATATATTGACTCTGAGGTAGCCAGCCTCGGCCTTTTGTTAAGATATTGATGCTGAGGTAGCCAGCCTCGGCCTTTGTTAAGATATTGATGCTAAGGTAGCCAGCCTTGGACTTTAATATATTGACTCTGAGGTAGCTAGCCTCGGACTTTTGTTAAGATATTGATGCTGAGGTAGCCAGCCTCGGCCTTTAAGATTTTGACACTGAGGTAGCCAGACTTGGACTTTGTTAATATATTGACGCTGAGGTAGCCAGCCTCAGACTTTGTTAAGATATTGATGCGGAGGTAGCCAGCCTCGGCCATTACTGTCTGTGACGTGAATAAGTGATTGTCAAATAGGTGAGTACTGCGGGGATACAAATGTAAATTGAGGCTAAAAATTTAGGCATTTCCAGCATTAACTTCTCCACCAATATAAAAGAACCTCAGAGGTCAAAGTAGCTTTTCGTGAACACTTTAACACGACAACAAGTACTCTAATCTCAAATGGATACATTGAGATAAATTGGCATCCATAGTTCTCTGAAGCACCAATGAGGTCCTCTTATATTATCACCATGTGGTTTATTTAAGATTTGAACATAACTTTATAGTGTCATTATTATCACTACTTTGAAACTTGTATGTTCATTAGGAGAGAAAGTTGATTCACAGCAGTAAGGAAATTGTTACTGGTTTAGCTCGCGACAGCCTTGAAGGTCACTTCTGGGCTCACTACAGTGGATTGTGGAATTTTGTAGTCTGCATAATGGCAGAAATGCCATTCACCTGATTACAAAATGTACACTTAAATCTGAATAGTCGGAAGGGTGGAAAGACCAATGAGTTTGATTTGATTACTAGTAGAAGCAGCACTATTATCATCCAGGGGGTGCACAACATTCCCCTTATGCATGCAGACTTTTGATGAATACACGGGCCTGTGCACATAGCCATCGGGCTGACAGACTTCGTGAAGTGAGGACGAGGGCGAGAGCTTGGACCTTCTACAGCGAGGTGCACTGCTTCTATGAAATCCTCCGTTCAGCCATCACAAAGACCCCATGGAGACCTTCGACTTCTTGCTCATTCTGTATTAGCAAACACAAAAGGCTGCACATGTGTTTGTCTATAAAAAGCTTAACCTGCTAAGGCTACTGCCATGGCAACGTGCCGACATGAGCGCTTTCAGCTAAATGCCAGTTGAATGTCTCCTCTGAGTTGATTCAGTCTGTTTCAGACAAGAAAAAAATATCAGAACTTGAAGGTTAATCAAGCAGCAGACAACAATGGCCCCCTTAGTGCTGTACATTTAGTGACAGATGGACCTGGTGACTCTGTAAAGGTGGATCACAAATTTCCATGTAGCCATCTCTCCATCTGTAAGTGGAGGAGGGAAGGCTATCCCATCAGGACTGGGCACAGACAGTGGACACCTGGAACAATTTAGAATTAAGTGGCCGAGGTGGAGCCTGCAGTTCAGTAAATGACTAACAGGGACCTTGCCTCATGGTGCGGATGGTGTGTTTTTAATAATATGCTGCGTTTATCTTAGCCCAAATATGACATTTAGTCTGATGGCCCAAAAGCCCAATTTTGATCTCATCAGACCATAGAACCTTCTTCCAGCTGACTTCACGGTCTCCCATGTGCCTTCTGGCAGACTCTCTACACTTTTTTTAACAGCACCTTCTTCTTTACCTCCCTTCCATAAAGCTGTGACTGATGAGACACCCAAGTAACAGTTGATGTCTGCACAGTCTCTCCAATCTCCACCACTGTGACTTGTCACTCCTTCAGAGTTCTCATAGGCCTCTTGGTGGCCTCCCTCACTTGTCTTTTTCTTGCATGATCCCTCAGTCTTTATGGATGGCCTGCTCTAGGCACATTGAAAGCTGCACCATACACTTTCAGTTTCTTACTGGTTGATTTAACTGGACTCCAGGGGATATCCTGTGGCTTGCATATTTTCTTATCTTGTGCTTTTCACTCATTTTTTTTCTCTCTGTGTTGCTTGGAGTGTTCTTTTGTCTTCATTGTGAACGTTAGACCATCATAGTGACGCTCCTTCCACATACGGGTGCATTTATACTAAAGTCAATTGAGACCCCAGACAGGTGATCTCCATTGAACTAAACGTGTGATCTCGAAAACCAATCGGCTGCACCAGCGATGATTTAACTGTGTCATATTAAAGGGGGTGAATACTTATCGGATCACTTATTTTGTGTTTTATATCTATAATTAATTTAGACCATGTTGCAGAGATCTGTTTTGACATTAAGGGGTCTTTTGTCTCAGTTTGCGTCAAAAAAGACAAATGAAATCCACTGTGATTCAATGTTTTATAACAATAACATGAGGAAACTTCCAAGGGGGTGAATTCTCTTCATGGTACTGTATGTGATGTCTGCATGTCCTCCCCTGAATTTCTCCAGATACTTTTCTATCCACCGATATGCCAAAGATGTGTCTGGTGACTATAAATTGACCCGACTTAACTCGTGTGGGGTGTGGGAGGCTGTAAGAGATGTTGACCAGACATCTTGTCTTGCTATCTGCCTCCCTCTGACCCCCAAATGGATAAAGCAGGTTGCAGAAACAGATGTATGGAAGAATTCAAATGGAGGTGAGTAGCTTTCACCTTTCATCTCTTGAAGAGCTGTGTCAGGGTCAAGTTAACCATGTGCATGTCGGCGATGAGCTGCTCCAAATTCTGCCTTACTGTCTGTTGTGCCAACGTGCTCATGTGCAGGTGTGTGAGGGTGACAGATGTTCTGTCAAAAGTGCTCTCTTACTTCTCCCCTGGCTCCTTGATTCCTCTGATAGCGCAAGCCTTTGGGAAAAGAGAACAAGACAGCCAGGCTAATATTAATAGCTGCCTTCAGCCATCGCTCAATGTGGCTTCCTGACCTACTTAGGCTCAGGATTGTACACCTCGTCTCCAAGCGGGACTCAGCGCCGGCTCGCTGCAAGGCAGCGGTGCGCTTGATTTAAAAATAGAAGCATCTATTAGGCACAGCGCTGTCAGATAATACATTAGACAAATTGATTAGCTTCCTGTAAACCAACAAAAATGAAATTCAGCCTCTAAAACGTTGCTGCCTCAGTGAACGCGATTAGGAAATCAGTCATGTCTCCTTACATCTTTGTGTGTTAAAGCGAAAGAAGAACCATCCTAAAAATGACTGTGTGGCTTTAGAGCCGTTATATTATATGATAAAATAACATTCACCAACCCACATACTTCAGCTCAGGGTCCCAAGGGGCTGCTGCCTGTGCTGGTTACACCTGGAATATAGCAGGCTCCAGCCCTTGACAGGACAACAGGCCATCACAGGGCCCTCAATTGGGGCAATTAAAAAAGCGAAATAACCTAAAACAGTTGTGAGATGACCTGAGTGTCTTGAACCCTTAGCACGACCGTAATCCTTGGGCATCTCATAGTTCATGAACCCACCGGGAAACCAGGAGTGAGTGAGACACACAAAGACAGTGTGTCAGTTCCTAGAACGCTGATAGCAAGGCTGATCTCTCTAACTGGTGGAGTTTCTTGCTTTCTTAGATAGTCAAGGCTGGGGGGGCTTTCAAAAAAAAAACAGGGCCTGTTCAAGCCTATTGAGGCATTTATTGCGTGACTTTGAGCTATACAAGAAATAAATTGTTGTTGTTGTAGAGTTGTGGCGGAAATGTCGACTGTGAGAATGAAAGATGGACGGAAACTAGTAAAATCTTTAATGAATTCATGAAGCTGGCTTCTGGAACAAGAAGCAGCCGCAACACAGTTGTTGACTTATCTTTTGTGCAGGTGCAGTACAAAGCCGAGGCAGGAAGAAAAGAAGTGTTTCTCCACTAGGCCGACAAAAATGATGACACAGCCAAGTCCCATCTTGGTACCCATTGCCTCACCACTGACCTGGTGAAAGAAGTTCTTATCAAAAGAGAAAGCATTGAAGATAAGAACCACTCCTGCCAGGCTGATGAGGGCGCTCTTGGGTCATCACCGTGTATGTCCAGCCAGTGCGCAGAAGAGGTCAAGTCTAAGGTTACTCTTTTTGATTTTGTGATTTTTAATCATTTATTTGCCATATACAATGTCTTGTATTAGGAATGTGTCATGTTCCTCATTAATAATAAATAATAATTCATTACATTTATATAGCGCTTTTCTCAGTACTCAAAGCGCTATCCACACAGGGAGGAACTGGGAAGCGAACCCACAATCTTCCACAGTCTCCTTACTGCAAAACAGCAGCACTACCACTGTGCCACCAGTGAGGACATTACTCTCCAGAGACACACTGGAGTTTTGGGGTCCGAGCACAGGGTCAGCTTGTATAGTGCCCCTGGATGAGTAGTGTTCCTTCTGTCACTGCCAGGATTTGAACTGGCAACCCTTGAGTTACCAGCCAAGATCCTTAAGCCAGAGAGCCACCACTCGCCCTACATATGATGAGATGTGTATTGTCAAGGGATGATACTCTTACGTTATTTAATGTACTATTGAAGCCTCATCTGGCTTACTGCATGCAGTTTCAGTCTCCATATTACAGAAAGTATAAATCGGCTATTAAGACCCGTGCCTTTAGGCCCAGAGAGTAATCTTGTCTCCTTTGTTTTCCTTTGTCATGTTGTGTTTCCCTGTGTTCGTTCCTACCTTCTGTTTATTTTCTACAAAGGTGCCATTTTAATTTATCTTTAACCTCTTTGAAGGGCAGCTCCTCAAATCACACTGTCCCAATGCTGTGTGTAGAAAACATCAAGGGTTTTGCAACTTTAGCAGTTCCTGCTCAATGAATGAACAGAATTCACAGATTGTGTGTGGTAGGAAGCACGCTGTGATATTTTTCTTTTTAAAGCTAAGCCAGAAGGAAGGAATGAAGATGAAGACACAAGCACTTAACATACAAGGCCTCCCCTCCACTGGAGCTCCCACAGCACTTTGCAGAGTTAAGCGTGCCAGCCTTGCACGCCAAGGCTGCTGAACTGTCCACTTATACTGTGTTTCAACATCGAGACCCGTGAGATGAGAAGAGGCCAAGAGATGTGCTTTTCAAGGTCACACGACAACACGACGCCTGAGAGGAGCCCAAATCAAAACGCATCCTGCAAAGTGGAGCCACAAACTTTGGTATTTGGAAAGTCATTGGTAATACAAAAACTGTGGAATGGTCTGCCTGCTACTATAAGAGACGCCCCTTCGGTCTCAGCATTTTATATCCTGGCTGAAAACTCAATACTTCAATTTAGAATATCCTGACTAGAGCTGCTGATTAACTGTACAGACTGCATTTCTGCTGTTAGTCATTAGCACTAAAACATAAGTAACATGATAGTTAGAATTGGATACTAACCCTCACCTAATCTGTTTCTCTTCTCGGTACTCAAATGTGGCACTTGGTGCCACGGCCCACCTGTCAAGTTGTTTTGCCTGCCTAAGGTAAAGTCATCCCTGATGGAGGATCGCAGGAATCGTGGGAAAGAGGGGTCCTTTCATCAGATTGGCTGGCCCAGTGCTGTTTCAGCCGTGGAATGGCCAAATGGGGGAGGCAGCTTGATGGATGAGGTCTCCAGGACTGTAAATATATCCAAATCTTCTTATGTGATATCATCTACTGTTAAATTCTGCTCTGTACTTGTAAAATTTTTTATTTTTATACTGTATTGAGGGTTTGTTCTGTTCTGTGTACTGCATTGTATTGACCCCCTTCTTTTGACACCCACTGCACGCCCAGCCTACCTGGAAAGGGGTCTCTCTTTGAACTGCCTTTCCCAAGGTTTCTTCCATTTTTTCCCTACTAGGTTTTTCGGGAGTTTTTCCTTGTCTTTTTAGAGAGTCAAGGCTGGGGGGCTGTCAAGAGGCAGGGCCTGTTAAAGCCCATTGCGGCACTTCTTGTGTGATTTTGGGCTATACAAAAATAAACTGTATTGTATTGTATAATACACTGTTGTGTGAAAAGGACTGGAGAAACCCCAACTGTGACACACCAGCGGTGATCTTAGGCTTCACGTGACATGTGATTTGTTGTCCTCTGCTCATGCGCCAACCCTGGATTCTGTCTTCAGTTCGAGAGGTCCCAGCTGAGCCCTGGCAGAAAGCACCTCAGATGACTTTGGCCTAGAAGTGCCTGGTGGGAAGGGAAGCTCTGTGGGCCTGATCAGGACACTTTGTGTGCGAATTAGGCTGGCCTTGCATGAAGGAGTGTGTCCTCCTACAAGTTGGCAGCCAGTGACACTGCAATCAGAATAAGAGGGGACAGTAAACAGAGACATTGATGAAAGATTACTTGGATGGTTGGTGCTTAAATAAACTGAGAGAGAAAAGCGTGTAGGAGGTGTGATCCACAGAAACCACCGTGTGAAACAGAAATCCTGCATACACAAGTGCTCATTAGAAACCATCGCCATACGTCTCTCGGTCTGCTTGGTGTTCTCGTTTTCTCTTTGTTATCTTGTCAGTTCAGAAAGGTGAAGAAAAAAGCTCTAGTTTCTATTCTCAATTACATTTCTTCATTGTGCTGGCATTTATATTTTCAGTTTATTCAAGACAGTCCTAAAATAAGATGCAGATAAAGACCAAGTTAAAGACAAGGAGATGTTGATGCTTGTTATGTTTCCTGAATAGTTACTTTTTTCCGTTCCTCTAAAGCAGTGGTTCTTAACCTGAGGTCCTGCGTGAGTTTACATACTCGTGAGAAAAATAATGTGCAAGAAAAAATGAAGCATGAGAAAAATCACATGAGAAAAACAGCGGTCACCATACAACACTCCCTCTTGTTTCTATCAAAATGAAAAGTCGAAATACATTGGATATCAAAGATGATATGTGTGTCAGCTTGTCGACGACCAGTCCACAGTTTCATATTCTTAGTCAAGGCAAACAAGAACAACCCTCTCATTGAAATAAAGCAGATAACGAGAGAGAAGATGTAGTAGTAGTAGTAGTAATGGTAGTAGTAGTAATGGTAGTAGAAAACGTAGTAGTAGTCGATCTGTTTTAACTTGCACAAGAGGAATGAATTTCATTATTATAATGAGTGGCCATTACTTTTTGCATAAAAAGGAGTGTTTTTTAGATTGTTTACTTTAAAGTTTAAGAATACTTTATGTATGTCATATTGTCACACACACACGCTTAGGAGGCAGCCAACAAGTCCTGAGGTGAGTGAATTATCGCGAGATGAATGGTTGATATCGAGCATTAATGCCATCTCTCCTTCTTTCACCAGACGTACAGAAGAAAAGTAATGAGTTAGCTCACTGACCTCCATCATTTATGGATTCCCAAAATGGCGTTCTGACCAAGACTTCACGTCCGCTTCCGACTCCCAAAGATGACGTAACTTCCGGTCCCATCCTGATGTCACTTCCGTCTTTCCGTTATGATGTCATTTCCAGCAATACTTCATTCCGGTCGCCATTTTGTATATAAACCACGACCTTACTGCTGTATTTTGGTCAAATGCTTTTTGTTTTTGATCCAATTCAATGTATTTTTTCACAGGTCCTCTGGACATTATACGGGGAAATTCCCCTTCTCTTCTTGATTTTGTTGTATCAATTGTTTTGGTTCCACAATATATGTATGAGACAATCATATCTCAGTAAATAATGTACATTATATTCATTGCATGCAACGTTGTGTTTATGTGAATATTTCTGGGGAAGGGGGGTCCATAGCTTTCATCAGTTTCTTAAAGGGGTCTGTGACTCAAAAAAGGTTAACAATCAGTGCCCTAAAGGTTGTAATGTATTTTATTACTTGTGGTGGCTCATCGAGAGCAAGCTGAGCATGGGCCTGCAGGATACCATGCAAATTAAAAATGAAAAGTTGTTTTATTAAAAAAAAAAAAAAGAAAAATACAAACATGAAAACAATAAAATGGAATATATCTTACAGGGTGTAGTCCACTAATTTAATAATGAACTTGATTATGAATGCTGAACTCATATGCACCGTGTCCTGGGGGATTATAAATAGAAGCTCCCGTTGAACCACTAGATAAGGAGAAGTCGATACGTGTTATGTCTTCTAAATAAGTTCTAAAGAAGTTATAATGTATTTTATGACTTTTAGTGGCTGATACAGAATAAGCTGAACTTTTCCATTTTGGCAACGCATTCTATTGCTTTCATGATTACAGCTTGGAACTGACCACGTTAGTTATCTAATTTTCCTAAGTAGTGCACTTCAAACAAAAATTGATCTAAGGATATAAAAACAATGCTTGTCTACGATGAGAGGTTTTCTGTATTGGGCGATCTTCTCGTTTTTCGGCCTGCACTTCTTTCTTATTCTCGTTCCTGGACTTTGTCTTGCCTGCCTATGAGCCATAGTGTTTGCTTGCTGCTCAGTTGCTCTGTATTCAGGATCATGTCTTGCTTATCAATGTGCTTCAGAGTCTTGTCTTCTTATTGCTTCTCATTCTTTATCACTTAAGTGTTTTGTGCAATATGCTTGATGATCAGCAGATGTTCCAACTCTTCTTCTCCTTCCTGCCATTATGGAAATTAGCACTTTATAGTAAATACAATAACACAGGTCACTTTGCTATTCTTTATAGATGTTTAATAAAGTTCGATGATCAATAAATGTTAACATCTATTTGACAATCTTCCCGACTGACCTTACTCCGTGTTTGTTGTTCTTGATGCTCAGCAGATGCTGCTCGTCTTCTTCTTCTTGTGTTCTTCATCACGTAATCAGCTCCTGCGATTTACTTCACGTTCATCAGATGCTGCTGCTCTTCTGCCGTGTCAGTTGCTTTCGCCATTCGTTTGCCGTACTAAACACATGAACACAGGTCACTGCCTACATTTTTTTTTTAAATTTCTAGGACATATTAGGTCATAAGGTTTTAATTAAGACCAAGACCAAACCTGTTCATAAGGTGCAGGTTTCTTGCAGATGGCATCAGGTTTCCTTCAGGATTCGCTGCATTCCAGGGTCTGCTCCAGAGAAGCATGGTGGGTTTTAGTCTGATGGCCAAAAAGATTAATTTGGTCTCATCACTCCATAGAACCTTCTTTTACTTCATAGTCTCCTGTGTTCTTCCTGATCAACTCTTTGTATTTCTGTTTGTTTAACACTCTTTGCCACCCTGCCATTAAGTTGCAACTGGTGAAGCCCCCTGGCACACTCGTCGTCTCCATAGTCTCTCCAATCTCAGACCCTGTAGCTTATAACCCGTTCAGAGTTCTCATAGGCCTCTGGTGGCCTCCCTCACTGGTCTTCTTGTACAAAGAAGCTGTGCCTTACTCTTTCCACTACTTAATGGTCAATTTAGCTAAATATTCAACGACTTTGATACTGTCTTGTTCTTGTTTTCAGTCACCTTTTCACAGAGTCGCTTGGAGTGTTTGCTTGTCTTCATTGTGTAGGTCAGCCTACCATACTGACTCACAACAAGCTGGGCAATCTCGATTAGGAACATTTACTCCCATATTATGTTTTATTCTAACTATGTGGTGTTTATTGCCTGTTTTCTTTGTGATGTTCATTTTATCAGTAAAAATGTTTCTATTCTGTACACACATGACAATCAACTTGTACTTCATATTTATACCTAAAACCTCTCAAATTGTGACAACTGACCCAGATTGCAGTCTTGAATCAAGACGGTGAATGTTGCCTCAGGCATGAATATTGGCCGTTCAAGTGTCACGCTTGTATGTTGTCATCCTTAGAGCTTTAAGCTCCACTTGTTCATATAATGGCAACAAGGCAGAAAAAAAAATTCAGCAGCCATTTACTGTTTAAAAACTTTCTTGATGCTTAAGGATGAATTAATCTGGTTAATGAACTTCAGGCAGCTAAACCAGGCATGAAAAGCCAGTGTGCATTGCTGCGTGTTTCGACATCGAGAGAGCAGCGATCCAGTGTTCTAACATTTGTTGGCTACTAATCTTCAGGAATTTCCCCTGCGATATTTCTGAAAAATGTTCATCAAGGGTTTATATGCTGTATGTGCTCACCAACGGCTTTAAGCGCTTGAGGGTAAACGTTAGGCCCTAAGCTCATCTGCTCACTGTCTTTTAGTATTGTCTCTTTTATTCCACTTAGTTGTTTCCTTGTGCTAATCCAGCACTGGTGTTTAACACGTGTGATCTAAGATTCCACACATTGGGCTCTTCCTTCTGTGCTTGTATTGCTTTTGTGCCCATCTGAATATGAGTGAAACACTTTGAGCTTTGGAAAGTTGCTCTATAAATGACATGTATTATTATTAATATTATTATTATCCTACCATTCTTCAACTCACTTATCCAGTTCAGGATCATGGGAAGCTGACCCCATTGTTGGATAAGGTATCAACCCATTGCATTCCATTATTATTATTATTACTATAGGATTGTCCTCCTGCTGCCTCCTGTATGGGCCTAGGCCTAGACATAGTACAGTTTTATGTGATGAGTTGTGGACGCTAGGTGGCACTGTTGCCCCTTTAAACCCAACAGACAGACACTCAGGGCACAAGGTAAAAGCACTGAGAAGTATTTTAAATTCTTTTCTCTTCTCAAAACAGTGCTTCCTTAAGCACCACGGCCACAAATAATACAACAATCAATGACCAACACAATTCTCTTCTCTCTTTCCTCCTCCACAGCTCCTAGTAAGCGTTTTCCACCTGCTCCCGACTCAGGCTCCCTGCTGGGTGTTCTGAAGTCCTTTAAATAGTCTTTGACCTGGAAGAGCTTCTGCTCTTCCATCCATGTGACCTGCCAGCACTTCCGGGTCAGACTGAGAATTGAAGTTTTTAATTAGCCTGGACGTACTTTAGGGCTTCCGTCCTTGTGATCCACTAGTACTTCCGGGCAAGGTGAGAATTTATTCTTCCTCCCTATTCCCACAGCATCCTCTTGCTGCACCCAAGGTACCCAGCAGGGCTGTGTTGCCGAACTCCATGTCCTATAGTGCCCTGCAGGAATCTGGGGCACTGCTGCAGTCCAGGGAAATGTCCAACTTTCGTCTTGGAGGAGGCAATGTCTTAGATAAGCTGCTTTCCCCCATCCTTCCACCTCAGGGGTGTCCCGGCCGGGTTGTGCTGGAATCCATGACACCACTACCTTCTGTGCTGCCATGTTGGCAGACCAAAATTTGTGCACCACTGTGTGTGTTTATTGAATACATACTGTGTGCCTGAAGTAGTGGATAATGGAGTACTCCACCCAAAAATAAAATGTGTGATATGTTAGTTACCCCAGTTATGTGGATTTCTGTACGTCAATTCCTCCCCAGTTCATTAAGTTCATTTTTGGCCTTGGAGCCCCTGCAGATTTTGTTTTATTACTCCAGCTTAACTGGAGACTCATCTTTAGAGAAGTAGAATACAATATTATACTGTATTTAAGGATTCTTTTTTTCTACTATTTATATACAAGGTGTAATAAAGAGACAAACAGAGATTATAAATCTTTGGGACACCACAAGGGTCAATCCTGTATATTCATAAAACGTGTGGTATAGCAGGTTAGGAAAAATAAAACACACCGAAATGACACAAGTCTCCTTCAGACTGATTCAAAACGGCATTGCATCTGCAGATAAAGGTCCTGGGCAGGACCAGTCAGGTGGAAACCAGAGGTAACGTCGGAGGTGTCACTGCCTTTGGTCTGCAGAGAGAGGAAGACAAAAGGCATTAGTCGACAGCGACCTCTGGCTTTCCATATTAATAGTACAATTGTCAAAAACACTCATGCCGTCCATAACAATGCATGTCCTCATGCAGTGGCCACAACAGTGGAGGAAATGTAACAGCTGGAGTCTGAACGTCTTCCACATCCCCCAAACAGCTCTGATCTAACATGATGGAACTATCACATCTTTCAGTCCACTTAAAGAGGTTCTGCAAGGTTGTAGATTCACCTCTGATGATGAGAAGTGGTAGAACTTCTGTTCATCTGCTCACAGTTACTGGTACTAAAGAGTAAGATGTCTTTACTTTTTGATTCTCCTTCTTTTTTAGGTTACATAAGCTTGTATTGGTTTATTTTTTTACAAGCTGCGCTACCCATCTAAGACATGTTGAAATGTAAATAATCAGCATTAACCTTTGCAGTTCACCATGCAATGCTGATGTCTTGGTTATATTCCATTTGGTATGGGAGTTGTAAAGGCAGTGTTAATGTTTGTTATGCCCTATCTGTTGGAATAACAAATTAAATGCATTTTATTACTAAAAATGTTTGTGATGTGCCATCTTTTGGAATGACAGAGACACAACAATTGGGCAAACACACAGACACCCTTTTAATAAGGTGGATTGCTTATTCATTATTATTCTTACCTAATTCATTTTACTTTTCTTTTCTTGTAATGTTTTCTTTGACATCTTGTAAAGCACTTTGAGTTATTTCCAGTGTATTGCTGTGTTCTGTAGTGATGACCAAGAAAAACTGTAATCTCATGTTATATTGCAGAACAGAGATAACAAAGTCACTGATAGAATAGACATCTATGGTGACTAAGACTGGACAACAGCAAACAATATCAAAAAATTACATGTTACTCAAGTCGCTCATCACATTATTTTTGCAGTCCACTATTCTGATTGCTGCTTCTTTGTTATGTTTTTAGTTTTATATTCCACTGTTGTGCTTTCCAGGCTAATTTAAATGGTTGCCTTTGGGTGTCAGGTACAAGGTTGTGTGGAAAAAAATTTACTGCAGGAAACAAAATAGAAAATTCAAGACTGAAAGAAAACGCTGACTCACGACTGGCCACCCTGCCAGTCTGCTGCTGCTCTAACTGCCTCAGCGAGTAATTAAATTTACTTTCAACTGTCTTTTAATTTAGGCCGTCTTTCCTTCAAAATGCTACGATAAATCATGCAGTCTGTTCCAAGACACTCCCCGAGCAGGCGACGCTGTGCTTTGACTTTTAAATGAAGAATGAATCGGCTGATGAGCCGACTTTGGAGATTTTGTGAAGCAGGCAGGGAGAGGGACAGAGAGGCCGGCACTTGGTGCAAATGTCTCGAATGTTGTCTACTATTATGATTACTTCTATGGCTGATGCCTTTATCCAAGGCGACTTACAGCATTTCAGATAGAGTTGTCTGCGTTTCTTCTGTTTTTCCAGTTGGAGCACAGACAGGTAAAGTGACCTGCTCATGGTCAAAAAGTGTCAGAAGTAGGATTTGAAGCCACAACCTCTGAGTTTAAAGTTCAAAACCTTAACCATGTGGTATAGCGGGTCCACAGCTCAGATCAAAAAGGCCAGTTTGTAAATAGATAATCGCCGCACTCGCAGTATAAAGAGGAGGCGTGGAAGTGTGGCCGGAGCGGTTACTAGTCGCTTCATGATGCAGGCGGTCCTTGCTTAAGTGCACAGGTGAGGAATCATCTGCATCCATAATTGATGCCGGGAACTGCTAATCGCTACACCTGAACCCACATCCCCATTATATATAGTAGGAGCATGAGTGTGGAAAGCAAAAAGAATGTGAAATGAGGTTAAAGAAGAAGAAGGAGGAAGGACAAGAAGAAGAAGGAGGAGGAAGGACAAGAAGAAGAAGGAGGAGGAAGGACAAGAAGAGGAAGGAGGAAGGAGAAGGAGGAGGAGGAAGGAGGAGAAGAAGAAGGAGGAGAAGGAAGGAAAAAGCCGGTGTGTGATTGCTTGTTGTCGAGAGCAGAAGGCAGCTGAGAGCAGTGAGCCCTAGCAGGGTGTTTGGCCGGCACCCGGGGGCAGTCAGTTGTGGTCGCTCCCACTGAGCGTTAGTGAGGAGTGGGAGTGATCAGAAGGAGGATGGCTCACCACATAAGGCCAAGAAGGCAGCAGGAGTTGGAGACTTGGGCTCCCCAGTGACCAGGGTGATCATGTTGGGGCTTTCACTTCCCAAGTCATGGTCTGGTGAAGCCCACCGGAGCCAGGGATCGGAAAGGCGAACAGACCAGCAGAAGGCAGAGAAGGTCAGCTGCAGGTAGAGTGAAGCAGGGGAGTCGCCAGTAGAAAGAAGGCACCAGGCTTTGATTTTAAAAGGACGGCTTCCAGCCATTGTTTTTAACCTTGTTTTAAGGGAATTATTTATTGGATTTTAACCTCCACGTTTTTCACTTGTTTTAAATGGATTATTCATTTATTGAACTTTATGCAATGCACTATTTATTTGGACACTGTTGTTTTTGGTTTTGTTTTAAATAAAATCACTTTGCACATTTTACACCATCCTCTTGCTTCATTGTTGATGTCCTTGCTGATCAGCTCATCTGGCTACATTACCAACAGTGTCGGGTTTGAGAGCTCCCCAGAAGCCAGATGGGAGCATGGAGCAGAACCTGCATTGTTACAAACCACTACGCCACACTGCCCAAGTATGGTAGGCAGCCTGGCATATGATGACTGGTTTTGAAGGGCCATGTCCGCTGCAGCAACTGATGCCATGTGATGTAAGCTCACACTTTCAGTAGCCTTGTTGGCTCCATGATTGTCTGGTTACAAATCAAGGGTCCAAACATAAGGCAGCTGCTCTTTAAGGTGTCCTGTTTTCATTATGTTTATGCATTTAAGTTATTTGTACTTAAATTTCATTGCTTTATTCAATTTTTGAAGCCCTGTGTTCCTGTAAAAGGTTTTGTATTGGAGTCTATCATAGTTCTATCAGGTGCTAAGTGGGAAATCATGCAGTGCCAGTTTATGGGAGGACACACACACACCTACACAAAGCTAAATGAGGGACCCCAATTAACTCACCTTGCATGTTATTAGGAGGTAGGATGAAATTATTATACCTGACGCAAAGCCATGTGGACATTAGGGATTTTCAAAACTTGACTTGATGTTATTTTAGAAGAATTAAGAGGTTAGGACTGGCGAGCTTTGTTGGACTGAATGGCCTGTTCTCATCCAGATTGTTGTGTTGTTTTAATTTTGTTGGCTGAGCTGAGCCCTGGGTCTACCTTTGGCCCTTTTGCTCTTCCCCTCCTTAAGCTGATTTTACTTGTTAATTGTTTCCTTTTAATAGCGAAGCCTAACTCTTTGAGGTCTCCAGCCACTATTCATTCCTCAGCTGTGCTTCTAGTTATCGCAGTCACTTGAAGTCTGATAAAAAAGCTGCTCAGACCTTCAGGATCTGGCTGAGGCACTGTGCATTTTCTGCACTCCCAGCAGCCCAATGGTAGTGTCTAAGGAATATCTTCAAGTAGGATTTTTTCACTCATTATTATGTTCGGCAGACACAAGAATTCAGTGGGTGATTGGAAGACAAGGACATAGTCAGAAAACCATAGTGAGAGTCAGAACCTGGAGAACAACTATCTGTAAGTCAATTGAAGTCAGAAGGAGTTCAAAAACCAGAGAAGCCAAATTTTCAACCAAAGGATTGAAGGCGTTTGGGCAGAGGTGTAGCTAAGGTTTTCAGCGTCCGGAGACAACTGAAGATTTCGCGCCCCCTCCTGTTTGCCAAAATGCAATGGGGAAGGGAAAGAAACATCAATTTGATGCCCCCTGGATGCTGCGCCCGGGGACAGATGTCCACCCTTGCCCTCCCCCATCAGCTACGCCACTGCGTTTGGGATCCGTGTAGTTGAATAAGGAAATAAACCCGCGGATGACCTGTTATTGACAGGCTACGACCTCTGAGGACACGCCCACTCCTACAATGGTAATCATCAAAAGCGCCATTACAATGGTGGCAATAGAATTACCCAAATCCATCCATCCATCCATCCATCCTCTTCCGCTTATCCGAGGTCGGGTCGCAGGGGCAGCAGCTTGAGCAGAGATGCCCAGACTTCCCTCTCCCCGGCCACTTCTTCTAGCTCTTCCAGGAGAATCCCGAGGCATTCCCAGGCCAACCGGGAAACACAGTCCCTCCAGCATGTCCTGGGTCTTCCCCGGGGCCTCCTCCCGGTTGGACGTGCCCAGAATACCTCACCAGGGAGGCGTCCAGGAGGCATCCTGATCAGATGCCCGAACCACCTCATCTGACTCCTCTCGATGCGGAGGAGCAGCGGCTCTACTCTGAGCCCCTCCCGGATGACTGAGCTGCTCACCCTATCTTTAAGTGAGAGCCCAGACACCCTGCGGAGGAAGCTCATTTCAGCCGCTTGTATTCGCGACCTCGTTCTTTTGGTCACAACCCATAGCTCATGACCATAGGTGAGGGCAGGAACATAGATCGACTGGTAAATTGAGAGCTTTGCCTTACGGCTCAGCTCCTTTTTCACCACGACAGACCGATGCAGAGCCTGCATCACTGCGGACGCCGCACCGATCCGCCTGTCGATCTCATGCTCCATTCTTCACTCACTCGTGAACAAGACCCCGAGATACTTGAACTCCTCCACTTGAAGCAGAATCTCGCTCCATCCTTTTCCGGCTGAGGACCATGGTCTCGGATTTGGAGGTGCTGATTCCCATCCCAGCCGCTTCACATTCAGCTGCAAACCGATCCAGAGAGAGCTGAAGATCACGGCCTGATGAAGCAAACAGGACAACATCATCTGCAAAAAGCCGATTTGCAGATTACCCAAATCACAAATCAAAATTCAAACTGTAACTTTATTATAAAAACAAATTAACCAAATGGATACTGTGATTAAATGGCCGCAGATTGTGCCCTACTGGGAGGCCTGGAGAAGCAGGGAACCAGGAAAGGGGCAATTCATACCCCGGCACATGAGAGGGCAGCCCCCTTTGAGTTGCATCGGGGCCACGGGCTTGGGGTTTAGAAGCTTAACCCTGTTGGGGTCCCAGAAGTCCTGCCAGAAGAAGAGCTGGATTGGCATTCAGCACTTCTGCCACACTCAGAAGTGCTGCCAGCCTGTGATCGGAGAGCATCTGACGCACATCCGGGTGCAGTATAAAAGAGGCTGGCTCACTCCATTAAAAGGGCCAGAGTCTGGAGGAGGAAGACTAAGCTTGTGAGGAGAGGAGTAGTGGCAGCAGAAGAAACAAAGAAAAAGTGTAATATAAGGACTGAGTTGGTGAGATGGTGGATTTGGGCACTGTGTGTGCAGAAAAAAGAATGGTTTAATAAACGTGTGCTTTTGGACATTGTGTGTCCTTGGTGTCTGTCTGTAGCCGGGCTGATCTTTCACAATACGTACAGGTACAAAACTCCCTAATAGACTCGACCGATATTCAAAATAGGAGTCCCTGACACAGTTTAAGAAGTGTGAGCAGCAAAAACCACATGGGAATGAGAGTGACGTTCAACCACGTTTGTATGTGACTCTAAATCCAGTACTGGTATACACAGCGCGAATGGGACCGGCTTTTGAATGTTTGAGTTGGCTGGAAGTTTGCCATCTCCATCTTATCTTATATCAATGTTTATGCAAACTTTGTCATATCTCTGTATTGAAACACAACATTGGTTACAGTTCCAAATCAAGGTACCAATGGAAGGTAACTGAGCAGGCCAACTTGATAATCATTTGGGGAGACTCCAGCCAGCCGATAAAGCCCAGTTGCTCTAAGCTTCCAAAAGAAAATGGCGCACTTCGTGTGCATGTTTTTCTGAGAGAATCTTCAGGACAGTCATCAACGTAAAATAATCTAACATTCCCTTTGACGCTGAGAAACTGGCTAATACCACAGTTTTGCATCAAAGCCCTCCACATCCTACACTCTCCAGCTCTGGGTGGTCTGTCGTGTTCACAGCTTTCAGATACAGCTGTCAAAATTGCACTCAAAGCACAACAACTACAATCTTTTGTTCTCCATTTCTTTTCCTTGCCATCACAAACTGACAGATTCCTAGACGTCCTGCACTGAAAACAATGATAAGTAGCCCAGCTGCCAGCGTGATGTTCCTGTTCACCATTTGTTATGTCTGCTAGGCCGCATCTGTCAGAGGTATTTGTTTTTATTAATTTTGCCTGTGCAGCGCACATTGAGGACAGATATCTGTACAAACTCCTGTCAGATTTGGATTACTTGCAAAATTAATTTAAACAATCAAACAAAAAAAATTAGAAATGTGCCAAAAATATGAATTGAGTGAAGCCCGAGTTAAGCCTTTTGTATGTTTGCCTTGTTATTTTTAATCAGTTCGATCAAGGATTAAAGTTTCTGATTTGTTTTAATTTGTATTTAGAGTCCTTTTTATGACCCCTTACCTCTGCAGGTCATGTGTGACTCTGTATAGTTCAGTTATTAAGTTTTCAGTATTTCATCATAATTCTACCCTTTTACATTGCCATAACACTTATGTTCTATTTCGTTGTTCTGTTAGTATTTTATTATCATAGTTATTCTTTGAATTTATTGGTTATTATAAACTATTTGTGCTGATATTCTCCTGTTTGGTGTTTTACTTGTCTTCTGTTAAGAAATGTTATTATAAAATGAATAATTACTCAGTTAATAATAAGATTATTTAATTATTCCAAAAAATATTCAATTGATTATTTGGCAAGGGCTGCTTCTTGAAGGCATGTGTGTTTTTGAGGTGATTCTGGGCGTTCTGGGGTGACAGTAGGGGTCCATAATCCGGACAGACATCCATAGTGTAGCACAACTATCGTACCAGTCAATATTCTGACCTTATGATTATTTCTACGCACCTTTTCCGACTCTAAACCACCTAAACTTGAATGGTTATTGGATGTTCTCATTTTTAATTGTTCAGTAAGAGAGGGTGTGGCTTACAGTGATTACCACCTTAAATTAAGGTGTGTCGAATTATTAGGCAGCTTCGTTACCTCATTAAAATGACACCAAAAAGTCAAAAATTGTAAATTGCCTCTCAGACAGGACATTCTGCTAAACTCCAGAGGCAAGAACGCCAGACAATTAAACATTTTGTTGCGAAAAGTTAGCAGGGCTGCAAAAAAATGAGTGGAGAAGAAAAGGCACAAATCAATTAGAATGGACTTTAGAAGAACTAAACATTAAGCTACCAAGAACCCCATTAGCATCTGGTGCCACCATCTCCCAGAACTGCAACTTAGCTGGGGTGTCCAGAAGTACAAGGTGTCAAGTGTTCAGAGTCACGGCTAAGGTGAGGAAAGCTGCAAGATGACCACCACGGAATAAGATTCACAAGTTGAAACATCACGATTGATCCCAGAAGACTTACTGTATATACTTGCGGATAAGTTCTCCCGTGGATAAGTTGGGACTTGAGTTTCGAATGCAGAAAACTCATGCTATTGGTACAAGGGATTATGATATGCTAACGCCAACCTGAGAGAGTACCAAGGGGCACACTGCCTTTTTTTCTATGTGGGTGCAGCAATGCACTGTATCTCTCTCTCTGTTGTGCCTACGTGACCACACGGTAATACCCAAACTATTCCGAAGCAACGTTTGCACTGATTTGTGTTTTTTTGTATCTCACCCCCTCATACACCTTTATCGTATGAGCATCCCTTATCTACGATGGAGCGTTCGATCAGAAGAAAATATGAAGCTGGTTTGAAGTAGCGAAAGAAACTGGTAACTGCCCTGCTGCAACAAAATTTGACGCATCTGAGAAACTGGTGTGAGATTGGAGGAGGCAAGAAGATGTAAAAAAAAAATAATTAAATATCGCATTTTTGAACGGGCGTATAAGTCGGGGTCTGATTTTATGATCGAATTTTCGGGTTTCAAGACCTGACTTATACGTGAGTATATTCGGTATTTTTTCAAAGGTTTTATGGACAGATAAAATGAGAGGGACTCTTGATGAACCAGATGGGTGGTCTCTTACCTGAATCACTAATGGACACGAGGCACCAGTTTGAGTCAGGTGCCAGTAAAGTCAAGGAGAGGGGAAGGTGGAACTGGTGTGGGCTGCTGTAATTAAGGGTGTGCTAGTTGAACATTTTTAGGTTGAAGATGGGCTGAAAATCAACCCCCAAACCATGCTGTGAGTTTTAGGAAGATACTTTCCTCAAGCAGTGGTATAGGCAGAAATCTGCAGCATTCCAGAATTCCATAATCTTTATGCAGGGCCTGTGGGACATCCTGAGACTTCAAGGTATCCCCTCAAGGTTGCTGGATATCATGGTTGGCCTGTACACTGGTACAGGGAGTGCTGCACAGAGTGGAGGCAGAACCTCTGAGTTTTTCCCAGTTGATTTTGGGGTTTGTCAGGAGTGTATTCTTACTCTTACTCTGTTCAGTGCTTGTATGAACTGGGTGTTGGGCAGGGTTGTGGGGTTCAGCGGCTGTGGGGCATTAGTTGGTGAAGAAAGATTCACTGATCTTGACTTTGGCAACAGAGAAAATGGAGGCTCTGACTGGGGCTCTCGAGAGACTGAGCGAGGAGTGTGTGGGCTTGCAATTGTCCTTTAATGACCTCTTGGGCACAGCCATCAGCAGTGTGTCTGTTTGCGGAGAGAGTGTTGACCTTGTCGAGAGGTTTACTTACCTTGACAGCGACATTCAGGTCTCTGGTGACTCTTCCTATGAAGTCAGTAGACGGATTGGGAGAACATGGGGGTCATGAGGTCACTGGAAAGAGGTGTGTGGTGCTCCTGATATCTATGCAAAAGGATGAAGGTCCAAGTCTTTAGGATCCTGGTGCTTCCTGTCTTGCTATATGGTTGTGAGAGATGGACGCTATTCAGTGACCTGAGACAAGGACTGGACTCCTTTGGTACTGTGTCTCTCCGGAAAATCCTTGGGTACTGTTGGTTTGACTTTGTGTTGAATGAGTGGTTGCTCGTGGAGTCCCAAATGAGGCACATTACCTGCATTGTGAGGAAGCGTCAGTTACAACACTACGGCTATGTGCCAACTAGGATTCCGAGCTGTTTCATCGTGTGGTGAGTGCAGCAACAAGCTGTACCAATGCACGCTCCCCAACCTGATCTGACCTGACCTGACATATGCAGGCCAATCCTCCATTGCAGGCATCCAAGTACTCCACTGCTTAGCTAGTAGGCAGAGGCCTCAAAGATGACTGTATAATGACCTGGCCCCCTTCCTAACCTGACTTAAATTGTTCTGAGAACTTGTGGGTCCTTCTCAAGTGTGAGGTTTACAGTGCAACAATAAAGCATTTGAGAGGCTGTAGTTACTGCTGCAGCGAAAGTTCATTGTGAACAGACTAAGAAAGGTGATATGAAGTGGAGGCTCATGGCAGTCATGGGTACATTGGTCAGCACCAACAATCATTTTATGTTACTTATCGGTAATTGGTTGAGAATTAGTGTGAGTGTGGGATAAAATGATTTGTAATTTAGTTGCCTAATAATTGCAGACTTATATTTTGCTCTGAGAAAGACAAAAACTCACCATTCTTTTGTTAAACATTGAAATTTGATATAAAATTTAATTTTGGACTGACTGAGAGTGTTCTATTTGTTCCTCAATAAAATGAATCGTGAGGAATACCATTTACCTAATAATTGTGAACACAGTGTAGTGTTTGGAATTTTAGGAACTCAGTTTTGTACTTTCCATTCATTTGCACTTCTGTTGCTTCATTGTTATTCTGTGTGTGTGTGTTTTGGGTGGTCTCCACCATTTTGGGGCTGCCACTGCATTGAGGTTCACATTGTTCATAATTTCTTTACCCAATGCCTGTCAACCGCTGGTGTATTGTGTATCTTCTTAAGAATCTTTTTCGCTTTGTTGTCTCTCTGTCCTCTCACTCTGGTCGCTCAGGTACAACTACAGGTGCCCATAGTCCAAGTTATGTGCAAGGTGTCGTTGCACAGGGCATCACACTGCTTTCCAGTTCTACTTCTTATTAGGAGTCAGTTCAGATTTCATGACTAAATGCAGTTAATGTGCTGTGATGGGGGCTGATGGCACAGCCCTCATTATGTACAACAATGCGTGCCAATTGACATATTTTGCTAAAGCTTAGAAGGGTGGCACAGTGGTATGGTGTGTAGGAACTCACAGCTCCAGAGATTTGAGTTCAAACCCAGCCTAGCCAGTGCCTCCGTGGGGTCTGCATGTGTGTGTGTGAATGTGTGTGAATGTGTGTGAATGGGCCCTGCTGTGGGCTGGCATGTGCCTAGCGCCTGATGATGTCAGCATGTCAGGTATTAAGCATTTGGCAGGGCATTTTGTGTTCTTTTTAGGATATCATTTTTTGGATATTCATACTGTACGTTGAATGTAAACTTAAAAAAAACATAAATTTGAATTTAGCAGTCTCAAATTTAGAAATCAATTTCCTGGCACCAAGTAAAATATGATATTAATCTAATGGCATACTTGAATATTGAGCAGATATTTCAATGAAAAATATTTAATTTCCCTTGCCAGTGCAATAAACAATACAGGCAGCTCCCAACAACATCATTATGTTCATATACTGAAAGAAAAAAAAGATTTTTCGTTTTCGGGGGATCAAACAGCAGTGCTGCAAACAATCGGCCTGTGTCCCAACTGGCCTGTGTCCCGGCCTTCGTTGTTCTCCTTGACTTGTATCCACTGCTGGTGGTCTCTGAAAAGGCCAAGCATGGACCCTCCATGAGTCAGCCTTCATGGCTAACAGAGTTAGGTTGACCATCATAATATTAATAACCCTGCTTGATCCTTGAGCACTTTACCAAAGCATAATTTAGGAATGACTTGGTGATATTTGAATCAAATTATTGGCACTATCTGAAAATTAAATTCATTGCCTTTTACGAATTACTAACACGGCAGTGGCATTGAAAAGGAGTGCTTTCTGCTGTTGGCTGGCACATTCATGGTAGTTCTTTTTAAAATAAATGTGAGTATAATAATAATAATTTTAATAATTTTTTGCATTTATATAGCGCTTTTCTCACTACTCAAAGTGCTCAGCAATTGCAGGTTAAGGGCCCAACAGAGCAGAGTCCCTTTTTTTGGCATTTACGGGATTCGAACCGGCAACCTTCCGATTGCCAGTGCAGATCCCTAGCCTCAGAGCCACCACTCCGCCAGTATGCCACCTGTCTGAGAGCAGATATCCTCTCCCCATGCTACTTCAGTTTTTTGGTGCTCCCTCTTTCTATTCCCACCATATCATAACATTCGTCCTCTGCTTGGTGAACGTTCCCTCCACTCCCTTGTTAGCAATGACCCTTAATTCACTTCAGGGTCATTGGGGGCTGCAACCTGTCCCAGCAGCAGCAGTGTCAAGGCAGGGGTCAGGCCTGCTCCATCACAAGGGCACACTCACGGACTCGGCTGTACTTGCTGGGTGCCAGCGCACTGATATGACACAAACATCTTTAAGAGCAGAACCTCTCACGCAGATACCGGGAGGAAATGAAGTTCAAGGGTTTGAATCCTGGAATCTGCCAGCCACCGTGCCACCCTCCGTTTGACTTTCCCTGTCGCATGCTCTAAATACTCTGCTTCTTGCACGTATAGCAATGTGCTTATTCCCCAGCGTGATTTCTGATGCCCTCTTTGAAAGCTGCAATTTAAAGCAATGACTTTAATTTCATGCAAGTGATGCCATCCAAGGACCAGAATTGGAAAAAAGAAGGTTCCTTTATTATTGGTTCTATTGTTTGTTTTTTTTTTATATATAATTTTTTTGGTCTTTGGTAGTTTATTAAAAGCAGTTAGGTGTTTCCAAAGTGTGCATCCTGAAGGTCCCCCTTGTGTGTTTGCCATACTAAGCACACAGCCTCACAGGCCTGCAGCCCAAGCCCAGGCGGCCAATTCATTTTCCTGTCAGGCAGGCTGAAGCTCCTGCATGCTGATGTGGAGTAGCTCTCAGTCACACTGCCTTGGCGTGATTCATGAGACACGAGGACAGCCCTGACTTTGAAACGCTTAGTGCCATTCAGGCGTGTAGTCGGGGCTTTAAAGAACTGAACTGCAATACATGGAGCAGAGCAGAACAGAACACTGGACTGGCAGTGCCCAATGGGTCCACAGGGATGTGTCTGAATGCAGGCATTATGAACAGTGACAGCAAAAGCAGATATAACTCCCTGATTGTCCCTATTTTTTTGGAAGGTTAAACAGAACTCCATCCAACTTCCACAGAAGTGTGTTTATTTCATATTTGTATACCTTCCATATCATATAATCAAATTGAAATTCAAACATTCTTGCATCTACAATACACTCAACGGCCACTTTATTAGGTGCACCTTGCTAGTACCAGGTTGGACGCCCTTTTGCCTTCCGAACTGCCATAATTCTTTTTGGCATAGATTGAATAAGATGGAAACATTCCTGAAGGGTTTTGGTCCATATTGACATGATAGCATTACAGTACGCAGTTCCTGCAGATTTGTCAGCTGCACATCCATAATGTGAATTTCCCATTTCACCACATCCCAGAGGTGCTCTATTGGATTGAGATCTGGTGACTGTGGAGGCCATTTGAGTACGATGAGTGACATGGCACATTATCAAGCTGGAAGTGGCCATCAGAAGATGGGTACACTGCGGTCATAAAGGTGATGGACATGGTCAACAACAATACTCAGATAGGCTGTGGCATTTAAACAATGATCAGTTGGTACTAAGGAGCCCAAAGTGGCTCTGAGGCTAAGAATCTGTGCTGGTATCCAGAAGGTTGCCGGTTCGAATCCCTGTCACTGCCAAAAGAGATCCTACTCTGCTGGGCCCTTGAGCAAGACCCTTAACCTGTAATTGCTCCAGGGGCGCTGTATAATGGCTGACCCTGTGCTCTGACCTCAAGGTGTATGCGAAAACTAACAAATTCCTAATACAAGAAATTGTATAAGGTGAAATAAAGAACAAAAAAAAAGTGTGCCAGGAAAATATCCCTCACACCATTACAACAACAACAACAACATTTATTTATATAGCACATTTTCATACAAAAAGTAGCTCAAAGTGCTGTACATAATGAAGAAAAGAAAAATAAAAGACAAAATTAAAATAAGATAACATTAGTTAACATAGAAAAGGAGTAAGGTCCGATGGCCAGGGTGGACAGAAAAAACAAAAAAATAACTCCAGATGGATGGAGAAAAAAATAAAATCTGCAGGGGTTCCAGGCCACGAGACCGCCCAGTCCCCCCTGGGCATGCTACCTAACATAACTTAGGTGAGAAACAGCCATATCACGAATTCCCCTCAACCGCTTGAGCCACACTACCACCACGCCCTCTCACTAAGCTGCAAGCGTGGTGATTATTTATTTAAAACCGGCCTCTTGACGTGAGCTGTGGACCAGCTATACCACAGTGCTCCAGGTGCTTGATGAACTTTTTCTGTCAGCACTTCTGGGTGTGGCGGAAGTCCTGCAATAAAAGGGTCAGGAGTAGCTGCAGCATCACCAGCTGGCCCCCATGGAACCCAACAGGGCTGTGCCAAAGTCCAACTCCCATGCAGCCCTGTGGGAATCTGAGGCACCACTGCAACCCAGGGGCGCTGCCACATATCGCTCCATGTGAGATAATGCTCTGGATACCCCAGTCCTTCCAGTGTAGAGGCATCCTGGCCATGCAAGGGCCCCGGCTATACGCCACACTGTATAGTACAGTTCTTTACTTGTCACGTACTGTATATACAGTATGTACCTGTTGCACCACAGTCCTGTGAAACGTTATTTTGTGCCACTCTACTGTGTATGACAATAAAGCCATTTGACTTGACTGGTATGTTTTAGATCCCGGATTAGCTCTGGTGTTTGATTTTTGTTTTGGCTATTTTTCTTTTCTGTGATTAAGGCTAAGATCAATCAACATTTTGTCACAGCCCTTAAATTTGTTTGCATCTCTGCCTTTTATTAAAGAACATGGCTCATTGTCTGCCAAGAGATGTCCGCTTATGTTTAATTAACACCTCTGGTTATCGGATGAAATTCAGAAGGCCAGCTGACCAAATGCTGGCTAACAGCAGAGCTGCACAACGGATCTCGAGCGCATGGGGACTTGAGGCAGGTGGCTCGCCTAATCCCTCACAGTGAGCTGTTTTAGCCTTGTATGTCACTGAACGCCTTGCAAAATGAAATAATTCTCACCTGCTCCTCCACCATCCAATTTTTCATTAATTTTAACTGCGGTGACTGCCTGTGCGACAGAAGAAAAATTTAACTGCAGAGAAATTTCAGAAAATGCTTGCCTTCTGCATGACCCGCATTATGTAATAAGTTTGATAAAAGCACTATTTGATGATGAGAAAAGTGTGAAATTATCAAAAACAGGAAGTCCTGAGAGAAAAGACACATTCTTCAGCACTAACTGTAAAAAAAATCAACTCGGTATTTACTGCTAATTTTAATCTGCTGTGAATAAGCAGGCCTCCACACACTTCTCACCGCGCGGATCACAACTTGAGGAGCTGTCAGAGATTTTATTCATTTATTTTTTTTTCACATGCTCCCTAAATGAGACACACTCCAGACAACTGTTATGAAATAATAAAGTCTTGTAAAGGAATAATGCTGTTAAGTGGCAATACAGCAGGGCCCACCGCTGTAGCAGACTTCCTGAGTCTATGCCTAATGTTTGCAATGTTCAACTTTAATGTTTTTAGCACAGTTTCATTTTAAAAGAATTCCGAAAAAATCAAATCATTTGTCAGAGAGACTGCTCCCTAAACAGAGCTGCTTTATGCCGTTTTAATGTTATGGCTGTAATGAAAGAATAGACAAGAAGAGGATAATAAAGCATTGGGGCCCAGCCGTTACCCTGTTTAATCAGTGTGATTGTGAAAAGCAAAAAAAGAAGGAAGGTTGAAATGAGAAGTGCTAGGGACGCCATTTGGTGCCTCTCCTCTCTGGCTCAGTAAAGATGGGGAACTCCTTGCTCACTGGTGAACACCGACTTCCAACATCATGCCCATTTAAGTAGCCCACAGCAAAGCTGAAGTGGTGTCCGTGAGCTTCGTCCTCTTGGTGAAAGAGAAGAGGCTATTAGTGAGTGCATTTCTCCAGACACTATTGTGTGTGTGTGTGTCTGTTCTTACCTAGTGGCTATGAGGTTCCAGATTCGCACATATGTGACTCGGTCTTCACACACAGCCACTGTGGCCTTGGACGTATGTGTGGAGGAGGTGCTGGGAGGACTTATCTGGACTAGCTGGACGTTCACTTTATACCAGATGTAAGGCCGTGAGTCTCATAGAGACATGGGTTACGTGTCTCCCAGTGCTGTGGGTGTAGTGGTAAGAGAAGCCCGTGTATGCTTTGGGGGACACGTATTTACCCGTTTCACTTGGTGATGGATAAAAAAAAAGAGAAACAAAAACAACAAAAAAAAATATGTATTAAACATACCGTCACCAAGTGCTTCATGCTCTCCATGGTCGTTTTATTTTTCTTTCATTATGCTTAACGAGAGGTTGCTCTGTGTATCGTCAGTTTTAAATGTGGAGCACAGTAACGCGAGATCGCATGGGTCGGTAGAAGACCGAGTATTAGGTGGGTGCAGTGGGTGTCAGGTTTATTTTGATGGGAAAGTTTGGGTGTATTGTTGGTGTCTTTGTGACTTGAGGGTCGGTAATATAATAAAAGTATTCATTGAGAGTGTTAACGTCAGTTTTGGTTTCGTTTTTGTCATTGTCGTGATTTAGATAATGTCAGTCAGTCATCGTCCATCCTGCTATATCCTAATACAGGGTCACGGGGGGTCTGCTGGAGCCAATCCCAGCCAACACAGGGTGCAAGGCAAGAACAAACCCTGGGCAGGACGCCAGCCCACCACAGGGCACACCAATACACCCAGCACAATTTAGGATCGCCAATGCACCTAACCTGCATGTCTTTGGACTGTGGGAGGAAACCCACGCAGACACGGGGAGCGAACCCAGGTCTCCTTACTGCAAGGCAGCAGTCCTTTAGATAATGTGTGATTATAACACCACCCCAAGGATAAGAATGGAGATGCTTTATTCAAATGAATCACTAGATGGGCTAGTTTTAAGTTATTTAAGGCTGAGTAGACAAGAGGGAGAGGACAGCACATCAGAGAAGTGGCAGACGAGAGTGTAGAAAAAACTGAGAGCACAGTAGAGAGAGATTGTGTTGCTCAGTGGCTGGTGGGTTCTGGGTCCATGTCAAAATAAAATCCCAGTAAGCCAGTGTTAACCCCTGATTCATTTTTTTTTACTTGTTTTGCTTAGAGCCTGTTTCTGTTTTTGACTTTTTCTTCACTGTATATATGGTTGCGCCCTAAGCATAACAAAAGAGGATTGGATATAATAAACTGTAACGTCTTTGGTTTTAACATCTTGGCATCTCTGAATTGTTTTTCTTTTTTAACTACAGTCACGGTCAGTCCCGACTACAAGCAGCACACCTGCCGTCGCAGGTGGGTTACGATACCAGAACTGAGTGTACGTCAGGAGGCAGGAAGCCTGGTCATTTGAAAACCTGAGCTGCTTCCTGAAGAGCCAACCACTACAACCACTAATCTTAATGGAGGAAAAAGAACACATTTGTTCAGAGGATTGCAGAACATTTGATTGTGATCTCATGCCACTACCACCATCACATCTTTGGTTACACCTGCATGTCCGCCTCTGGCCCTACGCTCCGTTTAGTCACCTGGGACTTGACCCTCTGCTATTGTACTGTCGTGAAATGGAGAAAAAGGGGAAAACCCGGTGATACGACCTCTGACTGCGAGGAAATGGCTTGAATTTCTCATTGTTACAGGAGGTCAGATTTGGTCAGAGTTAAAACATAAGCTTTATAATCCCAAAAAACATTTTGATGCACAGTTTTAGGAATAAATAACAAACAAACAGCAACATTCTCCGACCTGCATAATCCATTTAAAGGGCACTGGGAGAGCTGGAGATGGTGACACAGTCCTGGACAAGGTGCCAGTCCATCACAAACACACCCACGCTCATGCCAGTTTTGGCACTTACTGTACTCGAACCTATATGTTCTTTGGGGGAGTGAGACGAAAACCCACGCAGAGATTGTGCAGACAGCGTCCAGGCATAGGATCTCAGCTCAGGATCCTCAGTCTATGAGATGGCAGTGCTACCAACTGCACCACCATGGTGTTTCCAAAAATTACCATGACAGACAAGCAAATAGCACATGCTGCAATTAAAAATGATATCTTATAGAAAAATCAGTATTGTCTTGTTTATTTTCTATAAAAATGAGATGATCTTCTGAACAAAAATGCATTTCTGAGCAAGTCTCTCATTTCATTTTGTACCAGTGCTACCGGGGTTTGAAACTGCAACTCCCAGCAGTCCTTGCAGTGGCTCTGATTGGTCTTCTGCTGAGGGTGCAGGGGCTGTTGGGTTTAAGGATGCCAGCGCGGCATTTAAAAGGAGGCCAGTAAGACCAAGGAAACAAAAAAGTATTTTGTGGTTTGCGTCTGAAGTTCTTGTCTGATAGTTGTGCTTTCTCATTTTTGTCCTGGATTGTTTCTTGGTCAGGGTCTGGATTGTCTGCTGTCTGCCTGTTACGTGAGGACTGTATGTGGATTTATGGCCATCCTGTGAAGAAAGGAGAGCTCCTGAACCTGTCCACCCATCTTCACCATTTCAGGAACTACCGGTAGGACTATCTTTACATTCCCATCCAATGTGAGGATCTCTATACTATTTACCTTCATCTTTACATTACATCTGTTGCTGTTTTTTCATGTGTGTGGTTTTTGTTTGTGGTTTGTTGTAATTAATCACCATAAGGGGAACTGGGATGGGATCGTTGTTTTCTTTGATTATTATTAATGCATTCTTTATTTGCTGTTTTATTTCTGGTGGCTTTTTGTCTCTGTTTGTGAGTGCGTGAGGGTTGGGCCAAGGCTGGGAGCGTCACTGGAATCTCCACTAAAAAAATAAATCACCATCCCTTTGACGGTGTGAATCTTAGCAGCACCGGACTGCTACAGTTTTCCATTCAAGTTTCAGTCTCACAGATAATTGTGATTTCCGTGATGCAATGGCTCAGCAGAAGAATTTAAAGTTTGTAAAGAAAAAGCATATTCTGCATTTGAGGAATACACACTGAGAATCACCAGATGCTGAACTCTTAAATTCAAACCACACAAGGCTGCCTGTTCAGTCGTCACTACGGTGTCACCCTGAGTCACTTAATGTGACAGGCACTCTATAAAAAGTGATCTGTTTCCTTGCTGTTTTCTGATTTCCACCCTGGCACGTGCTCCCTTCAGCTGTGACCTCTTAATTCTTTTATGGTATTGAAAGTGTTGCCATTAAAATAGCTTTTTTATTTTTCGTTGCATTTTCGAAACATTGCAGTGAACATGACTGGAACACATTAAATTAATAGGGAGGCCTGCTGGTTTCATTATGCTGAACAAATGATTGACTAAAAGTATAAGAAAGAAAGCATCTGGGGTACAGAGCCCACCACTTGGATGTTCTCACTGGAAAGTCTTTGGGCTCATTTGTAAACTGAGGCAGCTAAAATAGTTTACTGGTGCTGTTTTTGATTACTAGTGGAGTAAAGGAGATTATTTGTTTTCAAATAAAAACAATCAAACTCATTAAAAAGTCACAGGCATTTCAACAATGCAACCTCCTCTGTTACTGGAAAACAGTTCTTATCTCAAATATCTCACAAGTATCAACGAAATAAAAAGTAATTCTACACTGTGAGCACAATTCAAAAACGGGCATAGATGGGACCCTCACCTGGGAAGGGCTGTGCAGTTTGAAATGTTTACAGAATGGAGTACAATTTAATAAAAAATATGATATCCTAAAGTCTTGTGAGGAAGTGCATGTGAAGAACAAAAGATCTATCTATCTATCTATCTATCTATCTATCTATCTATCTATCTATCTATCTATCTATCTATCTATCTATCTATCTATCTATCTATCTATCTATCTATCTATCTATCTATCTATCTATCTATCTATCTATCTATCTATCTATCTAATTGTGATGTTCAGGACTCTTTCAGAGTGGAAGGACCAGGGGAGAGGGCATTGGTGAGGCATTACCTCCCATGGGACACTACAGGGCAGCCCTCCTGGGCAGCTGTGGCACCACAGATTCCCGCAGGGCATGTTGGGAGCTGGAGTTTTCTGAAGCTCTGTTAGGTTTTGTGGGGGCCACCAGGGGGAGCTGCAGAGCCCTATAGAGGACCTCCAGCACACCTGGGAGTGATTCCAGGTAATACTGATGAGCCATCTGGAACACTCCGGGGACCTGAATAAAAGAAGCCTCCTAACTCCATTGAATGGCCAGAGTCAAGAGGAAGAAGACAAAGCCTGAGGAGGAGTGGAGGCAGATGGACTGATGGCAAGAAGTGACTGAACTGTGTGTTGTGGTGTGCACACTTCAAAACTATAAATAAAACTGGGTGTTGAATTTAAACTTTGTGTCCTGCCTGTGTGTGTCTGGATTAGGGCATCAGTACGCTCCATGATGTCTGTCTATCTATCTATCTATCTATCTATCTATCTATCTATCTATCTATCTATCTATCTATCTATCTATCTATCTATCTATCTATCTATCTATCTATCTATCTATCATGGTCCAATATATTCATATAAATTGTTATCTAGTGTTACTATATATAATGTGAGTTCCAATGTACCTGAGATTATTACTTCTTGGGCACAGAAGGATTTTCAGGAGAGACTAAAATGTTGTTAGGAGTCCTACTGACCACAGGGTGGCAGGGTGCTGCTCTTTTGGGGACCATGTGGGGCTCTGCTGTTTGTTATTGACGGCGGCTTTGCCATTAAGTAGTGAATGGAGGATAAGGATTGCAGTGTGATCTGCTTTTTATTTATTTATTATTCCACTTAAAACACCTTTTCAAAACAGATGGCTGGATTTATAGATTACATCATGTTTAAGAGAAGGTTGACTTAAAGAATAAGACACTAATTATTATGAATACCTGGCAAGACAGTGCATAGTACATGGACAACTGAGAATTGATGATGCGTGCGGGGAGTCTTCAATGTAAAGATTAGGTGACAAACTAACGACATTAAAAGGCCAGCTAGTCAGGGGTTACATATTCCATTACAAGGATGACAAGACACTGAGACAGTCTTTCCCAGGCGACCTCAGTCCTGAAAACCCAAACCCTCACTCCCTCACTGACACTCTCACACTTAACATTCCTCCACACACTGACTCCCTCACTCCCTCACATCAGGTCAGTAAACATAAGTTAAACCCAGCTGGATAAACAAAGGACATGTACACCCCACACAGATACAATGGCGGCTTGGCTGGCATTGAACGTCGGGTCCCAGGAGCAGAGAGGCAGCAGTACTAATCACTTGAAAATGCAGGGTCACAAAATAAATCGATCCATTTTTTTAAAATGACTGCCACAGAAAGACTCTTCTTGCTTGAGGTGTAAAAATATCCAAACATGTGTCAAGAATTCCCTCCTTACACTCATTGTGAGGACCACAAGCCGTCGAAAAATCTCCAACAATTTACTTCATCACACATAACTGCTGGCACTTCTCAACAGCGGGGCTGAAATGGAAAGCTTTGAAGAATGTGAGACACCCAAGGCAGTAACATTTTTTATAAGATGGATTGAAGCCAGTGCATGCATGTGTTGGAAACACTCGTTTCATCGACTTGCCTGAAGACGGCTGATTTGCTATTCAGTGTATTTAGGCTTTCTGTGAATATGAAGAGCACATTATGAGAGGGCAGGCTGGCAGACCCCCTATGGCAGGACTTGCCAATAATTGTGGTTAAGCCACATTACATACACCACGATGTCCCTGTAAAGATAAATAAAATACTGTCATTGTGAGTAAGTGCGGTGTGTGCACATCTGTGTGTGACCATACGTCTGGCACTGGCACCTTGCCCACAGTTGGTTTCTATCTTGGGTGGGCGCCTAATCCTTCACGACCCTAAACTGGAAAAATTTTCCATAAAGTTTGATTTTGATTTATCTCATCCAGTCCATTGTCATGAGCACAATGAAATTCTTACTCATCTCACCCACAACATGTTGCCCCTTGCTGTTTGGAGAGGCAGCCTGATGGTGTAGTGTTCAGCCCTGCTTCTTCATAGCCCCCTGGCCACTGCCTGTGTGGAGCTGGCATGTTCTCCCTGTGTCGCTGTGTGTTTCTCTCCTGGCAGTCTGGTTTCCTCCTTACATCCCAAGGATGTGTGCATTGGATGAATTAGTGACCCTAAATTGATGTGAGTGTGAATGCACTTTGTGATGAACCGGCACTCTGTCTAGGATTGGCTACTGCATTGCACCTGATTTTAGCCAGTAGGCTCTGGGCACCAGTACACATTTACTGGGTTAACTGGGTTCTGAAATTAGATGTTATTAAAGGAAAAGCTGAGCGTGGCTCAACAGGCAAGCCTAGCAGTTCCCTTGTGCCTTAAAGAGTGAGATTCACATCCAGTTCACTCAGTAGCTCGGCTGCACCTTGCTTAGACTGGCTACCTACAACACCTGGATGCAGCCATGACAGACATGCTCAGGGCCGCTGCTGGCCAAATGGGTGCCCTAAGCAGAAATTTACTTTTGTGCCCCCTCCCCCAAATATTACGGAAGTAAAAATAAAATAATAAAAAAAACACCTACTATAGGGGCCAAAATAGAACTTTATTCAAATAAAGTGTGCTTAGCCTACTCTGCGTTCACCGTAAAATGCAATATATACGTTTATATTTTTGTTTATTTGCATATGTATATTATTAATATTAATTTATTATTATAATATATAAAAACGATTTTTTTGAGCAGCTGGGATGGTGCCCCCCTGGGAGTTGGTGCCCTACGCAGACTGCGTACTCTGCGTATAGGGAGCGGCGGTACTGGACATGCTTCTTGAGCAGTTACTTGATTTCTGTTTTGATAATCTGTTTTACACTCACATCTCACGAAGTCAGAACCCAGGGCAGAAGAATTAAAGATGATGGAGAGTGGGCTCTTGTCGATATCTTAACTGAAACAGAACCTAAAATGGAAGCTCCAGTCTTTCACATTCATTATGAACTCTCCTATATGGCTGCCATGGAGTTTTGCATACCAATATCTACCCACAAAAGCTTTTATACTGATGAGCTCAGGTAGCAGGGGTGCCAATATGGAGGATGAAAACATCTGTCCTGAGCTCTGTGCTGGTGTGGGTCCCAGGCTATTCTGTGCACAAATTCATTGCTTTTGAAATATCAGAAATAATACTCTGTGATTTGACAATAGCCTTTGTGTATCAAATGAATCATTTGAAGATGACATACTGTACCACTTTTAAAGATGAATAGCATAATTCTATAAACAAATTATACAGAATTCTGTACAAAGTTGGGGACCAGCTGGTTACCCCAATTTAATAATGAAACTGAAAATAGTGAAAAAAATAATCAGAAACTTTGGATATTCTTAGGTCCTTTGTGTGCTTCCTTTGTTCAAAGGTTTCTCCATTGTGGAGATCTCCTCTGTACACGAGAGTGGGTGATGACTTTGGGTGCTGCAGTTGTTTAAGTAGCTCCCAGCATGGGTGGTCCTCAGAATAATATACCAGAAGTGCTGTTGTCTTGGGACTCATCCTCTGAGAGAGGAGCTGATTATCACCCCTGCTCTTCTGTCAGTGTTGTTGCCTCAGTCGGGACATTTAGGCGGTCCACGAGTGCTAGTGTACGACAACGGACACCTCTTGAATTCCTTAATGCCATAAATGGAATAAATATTCACAGATTTTACCAATGTGTGAATTGCACTGCTTATATTTCAAATGTTATGCATCACTGTGGCCAAGGCAGAGCTGTCAGCCTAAAACCCAGAAGACAACCTAACCCACTTCCTCTTCCATTTCCAAGAACCCGCCTACTCTTGATGTCATTTCCGGCCCCAAAATGGCACTCTGCTATTGCACTACTTCCTTTTTCTAATTATAAAAGGGGGCTTCGATCCCCGGCCTGCGCTATGCGCCAGCCACTTCACGTCTCTGCCACTCGTGTATGTGGATTTCACTCTCACAAACAACAAATCTTTTCATTCTCATGGATTCGCCTCTTCATTGGGAAGAAACACTACTTTTCCCTAATGTCAACATGACAGACGATCTACAAGTCTCCGACTTAAAGTTTAAATCCAAACAATATATTCGATCTCTTTTTGCTGTTCCATTATTTTACTGAGTAATAATGTCCATTTGTTTGCGCTAATGCGATCTTTACTCTCATTTTTTTTGAGACTTTCGAATTTTCGTACTTTCAATATCTCTAACCTATTATCTGCATGTGTATCGCGCCAGTGTTATTGACCCTCTTTACAGCGTTCTTCTTTGTCATCTACTCTTTGTCTTTTATTTCTGGTCCTGGGCGTGGTTAAATCTCTTGGCACAAAGTCTCATCTCGTAGGACTTGAAAGTATCTCTCTGAAAAAGTCTCTTCTTGTCCCAGGATTTTTTTATATAATAGAGAGATATGACAGCCATTTGGTTTGTTTCCTCAGGTCTGTTTGGGACTTCCTGTCTGTAAAGACTGTGGCACCCGGATGGGGCTCATGCCCGGCCGGGACGCCCAGGAAGACAGGACGAGGGCTCATTCCTCCTCCAGACCGCGAGGGGGCGTCAGCCCTGGTTGTATTGGGGGCCACGGGTACAGGGCTTGGAAGCCCAACCCTGTAGAGGCCCATGGTCACCGCCAGGGGGCGTTCCCCTGCCTGAAGGACCCTGGACCCCAGTACTTCCGCCACACCAGGAAGTGCTGGAGGGAAGAAGAGAGGGAACACCCGGAGTGCTTCCGGGAGGACAGCCGGCACTTCCGCCACACTGGGGCGTGTCCGTGGGATTGCTGGTGCACACCTGGAACACATCCGGGTATGGATAAAAGGGGCCGTCTCCCTTCATTTGATGCTGGAGTTGGGTGGAAGAGGACAAGGTTCAAGAAAGAGAGAAGGAGGCAGTCCGAAGAGGCAGAGTGGTTGGCCTGGACTTTGGGGAAGATTGGGGTTTGTGGCACATTTGTGTGGACTTGTAAATAATAGTTTAGTGTAAATAAACGTGTGGTGGTGCAAATTAACATGTCTGCCTGTCTGTGTCCGGGTCAAGTTCCACAAGACCTGTTCCAGCATAACTTCTGTAGCTGTGTTAACCCAAAATTACCAAAGTTCTGCAATTTCAGAATGCTTCATGGGATTCTGGCAAAAGCTTGACGTGTTGAAATGATTCCACAGACAAAATATCTTCGTTTTAAAAACTTTAGTAAAAATTCAATGTTAAATAGTTCACACAACAATAGAGAAAAAATTGATATAGCATAGAAAAGAAAAGTTCTTGTTAAAGGAAAGTTCTGTTTAAAGCTTATAAATCTTGTTTAATTTCTATAAGTTTGATTATACAGCTGGACCATTTCTAAACAGTCTGAAAACTGTATGCTTATCCCATTTTCATACTGTAAATGGGTCTTTGTGTCCCTGCTAGCACTGGGACCTATTCTAAACAACAACTGACTCAATTAACACACTGTATTGTAGACAGACATAGCAAGGAAATCTGTATTGTTGTCCGCATGTTGATCTGGCAAATTTTTACACCGGATACCCTTCCTGATGTAACCCTCCCCATTTATCCGGGCTTGGGACCAGTACGAACAAACGCACTGGTTTGTGCAACCCCTGTGGCTGGGTTAGAGTTGGAGATGGGTTGGAGATGGTGGCACTGACCAGAAAGCAGAAGACAGAGCTGGGGGTAGCAGAGTTAAAGATGCTAAGATTTGCATTGGGTGTGACGAGGATGGATAGGATTAGGAACAAGTACATTAGAGGGTCAGCTCAAGTTGGAAGGTTGGTAGACAAAGTCAGAGAGGCGAGATTGCGTTGGTTTGGACATGTGCAGAGGAGAGATGCTAAGGATAGAGCTGCCAAGGAAGAGGAAAAGAGGAAGGCCTAAGAGAAGGTTTATGGATGTGGTGAGAGAGGACATGCAGGTGATGGGTGTAACAGTTCAAGATGCAGAGGACAGAAAGATATGGAAGAAGATGATCCACTGTGGCAATCTCTAATGGGAGCAGCAGAAAGAAGAAGATTGTAGACATAGCAAGAAAGTTCTATCTCATTTGAACTTACTGGGGGTAAAAGACAATACCATATTCTAATAGCTATTCTTCTATAGGAATCAAGCAAACACTATATGAAATTTAACTTTAAGCATTAACTTTCTAAAATTGGCTCTTACAACTTCAGTTCAAGTATATGGGGTGGATCCCCAACTCCTTCACATTGTTTATGTGTTTTCTTACACCAAATTTACTTTACTTGATTTCAAAAGGATATTTTGTTGTATTTTTTTTGTGGTACTACAAAATATGTGCTGATAATCTTTTGCATTTGACTTGAAATGCTGCAAAATCCACACTGATCATGTTTTATTTGTCATAGTTTTGGGAAATGCTTGCGAGGCTGATGTGGAGCCCATTAAGACAGTGCTGTCCAGGGCTCTGACATGTAAAATGACACCCCGGTCAGGTAGGCACCTACACATGTGTGTGACTGGATTATGAATGTCAAGAAGGAATGATACACATCTTCAGTCTTGAACAGATGTGGGAGATGTTTGACTTTCAGTAGTAGATTTCTTTATGTGGAACTTGTAGAGGCCCAAACCTTCAGAAGAACCAAAAGAACTGGCAGTGATTCCAGCTTTTCCCCAAATCACAAAGATGTCTATTGGGCTAATGACTGTGTGCGGTGTGTCTGTGTGTCTGTGCAATAATAAGCCCATCGATGGACAGGCCCCTCAAGGTTGCTTCCTGGTACTGGGCTTTAGCTCTTCATGACCCCATGTTAAAAGATCTTTAGATTGGATAGATAGAATATAATAAGAGAATAAATGTATTTATTAAGATCTAGCAGATAATACTGAGTAGTTTTATTATGTGACCATCTCAACTAAGAGATACAGGTATTGCATTTAATTAATGAACTATGATGTTTATAACATTAGTTGGCAGCTGCTCAGTAAATATCAATGTACTCAGCATGATGCTTACAATAGGCTGACATCTCCATTGTTATTAAAGTTCCAATTACTGTTTAAAATTTAGATAACATGTCAGAAGCTGCTGATAAAGGTTGTCAGAATCATGTGTAGTATGATATGGCCTGGCATGCTAAAGAATCTGTCACATCAGGTTTGCTGACTTGGTTGTGAATGTGACAGTCCTCTATGGTCATGACAAGTGATGCCAGCCATTAAAATCTCAGCTGCCACTGTTTGAAATCCCAGTGAAGCCATTTGTGCACAATAAGGCGCTACCCTATTGTCATCTGGGGCATCTGACATTAGACATGAGCGATCATTCAGATACAGTATAATATCATTGTCCATCAGCCTTCATCTTAATAATTATTCACTGGCTACAATATGCAATTAGTAATGATGCTTGTGGGGGTTGGGCATCAAGGGGGGTGTTTTTTTGTCTCTTCAAAAAAAAAATTTGATCACAAAGACAAAAAAATAACTAAGATGCCTTTAATGAGCTATGTTAGGGAAAATGACCCGCGATTCATATACGACAACTCAAAAAAATAAGACAATGATAGAATGGCCTCCAGACCTGAGTGGGTTCCTGGCTTTAGGCTAACAGAGGATGACCAGGTCTCTGTCCATCATGAACAGGATGAACTGGTTGGGAAAATGGAAGTGAGGATGACAATAAGAAATCATTGTACCGTGCCAGGCTTATGCATTGGAGGAACGTCTTTGGTAATCGACTCGCAAAGATACAACAAGGAAGGAGAATGAGGTGACACTGGAGTTAACATCATTTCCTTTGACTTCTACAGAACAGAGCAGGAAAGCTGGGAGAGACCGTGACGTCACTTGCTTCTTCAGACGTCGCTCCTCTCCCACTCCTGCTGATATTTAAGAACATTGTAGACCAGAAGTTGGTATTTACTAACAATACAACATCCAAACAGAACGCTTCTGTGTCCTTGCAAGCACTTTTGCCAGATTGAGGAAGCTGACATTGCAATTCTATGGTCTTTTTTTCTCAACTATGAGATTAAACGGGGTTCCATCATGGACCCCAACACTTCACTTTGTTCTCTTGTCCTATTTATACACTGTATTTTCTAGATGATGTGGGTTCAGGAAATTGATGGATGGTTACACATTCCCTTAAAAATATATAGAAATACATTTACATTCCTACCCTCTCAAGAAAGAAATGCTTTAATTAAAATATTTTATTAGAATTAAAATTAAATTAAATAATTAATTACAAGATTATCTTTAGAGTGGTAAAATCACAGACTTCCATTAGAAAGTATTTACTGTTTTACCTGTAAACTCACTCAAGAGCACTATGCAAATATAAACTGAATTAAATTGAAACCTTGCATACTTTATGCATAATGTCTGCAACTGTCAATAAAAACACAAGCTCTTTTAAGATATTTTCCTTCCCAAACTGGTTTGAATGCCTTCAATAGTTCAAATGTGTTGTCACGGGCGGCAGGGTGCCATACGCAGCCGGGACGCCTATATAGCGACTCTGCCAGGAGAGGACAGCCACCCTGGTTGCTATGGGGGTCACGGGAACCAAGCTGGGAAGCTCAACCCTATAGGGGCCTGTGGCCACCACCAGGGGTCGGGTTCTGGATCCTGAAGCCCTGGAAGCCAGCACTTCTGCCACACAAGGAAGTGCTGGCGGAAGGTATTCCAGGGTCACCCGGAGTGCTTCCGGGTGCTCATACGGCACTTCCACCACACCAGGAAGTGCCGGCGGAAGTTCATCAAGGGGCACCTGGCGCATACAGTATCCGGGGCAACATAAAAGGGGCCGCCTTCCAACAGTCGGGGGGCTGGTGTCAGGTGGCAGAAGACAAGGCTTCGGAGAGTGGGAGAAGGAGGCCCGAAGAGAACCATTGAGAGGTTATCGGAGAGAGGTGTTTGGTGCTGGAGCACTGTGTGCTGTGCGGGACTTTTACTTGTAAATATTTGTAAATAAACGTGTGGTGGATTTAAAACGGTGTCTGTCTGTCTGTGGTCGGGCTGGCTTCCACAGTGTACAGAATGAAGACAAAGTATCCTCTAATGCAGGGTTCTAGAAGTGTTTCCCCTGAGGATCCCAATCAGAAAATCGATACAATACTGAGACTCAAGAAGAGGATTCTTATCATAATGACAGCGGAGCCATAAATGGACAAATAACAAAAAGTAAACGTTTTCTCTCACATGAAAATCACTCAAAGAAAAAATGGAAAACAATTGTATTGTTAATCCTCTTTAATAAAATCCCTGTGTGCGTCCAGGTGTCCGTGTGTGTGTGTCTTCTGGTGAAGTGCGCATGCGCGGGGCACGGTGCGATATGCGATATTACTGTCAGAGAAAGTTAGAGGCGTTTTACGGAAATACAAACCATTATTACTGTGAGAGGAAATTAAAGGTATACAATACAGTGACGCATATTACAGCCACATACAAGCCAGTATTACTGTCAGAGGAGATTAAAGGCATATTACCGACGCGCACGCCTGTATTACCGCCAGAGAAAATTAAAGGTATATTACGGACATACAAGCCAGCGGACGTACAAGACAGTATTACTGTCACAGAAAATTAAAGACACACAATACACGGCGGCAGCCCACGAAGAACGGTCAGCTCAGCAAGTAAACATCAACAAAAGAAAGGCTGAAAGAAAGAAAAATACGACCAACAAAAAGAATGAGGTCAAAGTCCCTTGCCATTTAATATAGACTGTTCCTACTAATGTTTATGCGCTACTGTTCTAGCGCCCGTTATTGTAACGGGCTAAATGACTAGTAAATTAATAAAGAATAATTATCACTCACAAAGGTTCCAAAGGTACATCACTGGTAGTGCAAATGCTTAGTGTAAGCTTTAGTAAAGCTAGTGAAATAAATGTTTTGGGTGTAGCACGAGGATGTGATGATCTAGAGAAGCGTTTCTCAACCACTGGGTTGTAACCGAAGCTGTCTCTGGGTCGCCGGTCACTGTCTTTGTCTTTGGGTCGCAAGCACATAATAGAAATAAATAAAGCCATTTCAGTGACTGACGTGTTTACACTATAATCACACCCACAACATTCCACCGAGGGGATCGACAGCACTGTTCGATATTATTTTTCATTTGTAACCACACTCTTATCAACAAGGGGGACCTCTCCCACTAGTCATTTGAAGTTCTCGCCTTTTTTCCTGTTTATAATTGTGATCATTTCACCAAGGGGAAGCTAAGCTTTTCAACTTTATTTCCCATTTCAAATCGTACTCATTTCACCAAGAGGGAACTCTTTGATTATTGCATGTGGGAATTTCCAATGAGGTCATAAATGTTGAGAACTGATGATTTATGCTGTCCTGTCACAAAAAAGCACAAACTAACAAGTGTTCAAGTCAACCTCAGTCAGTGATTCACTGAAAAAGCACAAAGTCACCCAAGATATCCATTATCATCTTTTTTTGTCATGTCTTTCCATCAGCCCCAACATTAAAACGGAGAGTCTTGAATGCTAATTTTGGTCTTGAAAAACAGCGTAAATTGAGAAATCTGTCTAATACTCTTAATGATACACCAGCAAAAGCTGTGAGCCTGAGCCATCCAGATTGGATTGTAGGAGCTGTGGACTCACCAGCTGAGGCTGTCTGGCAGAATATGTCTACGGCCTCCATTTGTTCTGCCGAGGAACAGGCTGATGCAACAGTGGGCCCCATCTGCACTGATCTACTGGCGCAGCACCAAATGGGAAATGGAAGAAGCATAACTCCTAGCTGTTCAAATATGGAGAGAGAGCACCTTATGCTCTCTGAAAACAAAAAAGATTTTAAGGCAGAAGGAAATAACCATAGAAAATGTGGAGAAGAAAATTTATTAGGACTATGTTATATTGCAAAAAATACATTATATCACAAAAAAAGGCAAGTATGGTCACAAAGATGACGTAAAAGAACAAAGCAACTTGAAATCTAAACTAATTTACTTCAAGAAATGGTAGCTTCTTTCAGACCTGCCCTCCACCTTACCTCATGGTGCCAAGCCGTTCTACCCTAAGGGCTCATTTATACTTCACACTCAGAACACGTACACGCATGCATCATGGCTGCCACGCGTTCCCAGCTTTCATTTGATGCATCTTCTGAGCAGGTCCTCAGAAATGCAAAAAGTCGGGGGGCGCAGTGTGACAAAAATTGGAATGTGACGTCAGAGTCTCTGTTTACTATGTACATGTGACAGAAAGCTGCTTTGAGGATCCTCCAGGATCGATGTGTGCGCTTTGATCTTTGATGAATGGTTCAATGAGGTGAAGCAAAATGCCAACATACAGATGCATTCGTGGTGCTTTATATTCAAGTGTCACATATTTCCCAATGTAATGACATGATACATTTTAAAAGTCCCACATATCATCTTTTGTGCCATCTTTTTTTTCTGGGGCTTCCTCCTGACCTGACAGCAGCAGCAAACGGCAATAGATCATCACACAGAACACATTAAATGTATGATATTCCAACTCTCTGCATATTTAGAATCCTTAGATTTATGCTTGATATCACTTTCATGATAAAATGCATTGAAGTATGTATGTTACATTTTACAGATAAGTCGTTAATTTTGTTTAAATAATGAATACTGTTAATAATTACACACATGAGGTTGACACGGTGGCAGAGTGGTAGCACTGCTGTCTCGCAGTGAGTCACGTCGCTGGTATTCCCTGCCTGGAGTTTGCATGTTTTCCTATTGGGTTTCCACAGTGTGCTCCAGTTTCCTTGCAAAGATATGCAGATTTGGTGACACTGAAATAACACTAGTGTTTGTGTGTGTGTGTGTGCTTGTATTCACCTTGCGATGAGCTGATGCCCCGTGTAGGGATTGTTTCTGCCTCGTGCCCAATGCTTGCTGGAATGAACACATCCCTGGATTGATGGATTTAATTATTTGTGGGAAACAGCCGGGACACAGACAGGCGGACGTCGTATTGTCACCCAACACACGTTTATTTACAGATACATACAGCAGTGAAGCACACAACGCAGTGCCACAGCACCAATCACCCTCAGTCCAGGCCCTCTACACAATGCCTTTCTCCTCTTCAGACCACCTCCTCTCCTCTCCTCCGAGCTCCATCCTCTTCCACCCGACTCCAGCCATCAAATGGGGAGAGGCGGCCCCTTTTATAGTCACCCAGATGTGCTCCAGGTGCCTCCCGACAATCTTCCGCAGGCACTCCCCAGTGTGGTGGAAGTGCCAGCCGCACACCCGGAAATACTTCGGGTGTCCCCGATCCTCTTCCCCCCAGCACTTCCGGGTGTGGTGGAAGCACTGAGGGCCAGGGCACCAAAGGCATTGGGGTGCCCCCTGGCGGTGACCACGGCCCCTGTAGGGTTGAGCTTCCAAGCTCAGTTCCCGTGGTCCCCAAAGCCACCAGGGTGGTCTCCCCCACGTGGTCTGGGGGAGGCGTAATCCCTCTCTGGTCCTACTAGGCGTCCCAGCTGGGTACCGCCCCCAGCCACCTGTGACACATTAAACATCCTTTTCAGAGATATTGCGGTAAGGTGTCATAGGAATTTAATGGGTGTTCCAGGCAATTCATAACACAGCAAAGCCAAACCAGTTCTCCCTGTGATAATATCTCGCACTGCCACCTGATGGATTATTCCAGATTTACGTAAAGTACGCGCGCAAGTATAAACAGTAAAACACTTGCGTAGCAGGAACGTCCGCTGCAGCATGTGTTGCGTCGTGAGAAGTATAAACCTAGCCTAAGGATGATCTCAAGTGAGCTCCCCTAAAGGCTGAGGTATAATGTGCATTGGACTTGATGAAGTGAGATGTGCGCTGCACACTGGAGGGCATCGACAAAAGAGTAGTGGAGTGGAGCTGGACGAAGTAACAGTTAGCAGTTTGGCAACTGGAAGAAGAGAGGACTATATGCTCCATATTTATTTTTTGTAAATCTTGCCCTTGGCCCGACAAACAGGGAAGGGTGGATAAAAGGCTGGTTACAATAAAACATGAAAAAACGCAAGGAAAGACAAAGGATCATTTGTAAATAGTGTGCTGCAATGCATGAATATTGATTACATGGAGCAATATTTTCACTTGATAAACAACATCTAACACCAGTGAAGCTGTGTAGGTGAAGACTGACTCGGTAGACACGCAAGAGTCTCATAAGAGAACACAAGGAGACCACTCATTATGTCGTTTGGATGGCTAACAGATAAGATCTCCCAATTTCTCATCCAGATACTTTTCAAAAGTTGTCAAGGTTGCCAGTTCAGCTGTTGTACAAGACACAGGTGTTTGTTCCAGATTCCAATAACCCTTTGTTTGAAAAGGAATCTTGGGGAGTGTGTCACAGTTATTGAATGAACATGTTAGCACAATAGGGCATTGATATCGCCACCCCGCCCTGTGGACTGTGGAGCTGGGAAGTATGTGCTTTTAGGTTTGATTCCCAGTAGGTGGCAACCTGCTAAAATATTTCAAAAACTACAAGTGGAAGACAAATGCAATCACCTTCTAAATATCTGTCCATGCATCTAGATGTTCACTGAGTCTGCTTAATCCAGTTATTGTTACAGTCGGCACCAGAATACAACCTAAAGTAATGAGATGCTCAGGGGAAGAGTGGTAAAAACAAGCCAAGAGTCATGACCAGAAGATTAAGTGAGAGTGCGCTTAATCCAAAATTGTAACCTGAGGAACCATAGTCAAAACACTAAGTCCGGAACTGAGAGATCTTAGAAGAAAATAAATAGCAACAGTCAGTTGCACAACATCTTGGGATTACACAACTGAAGATGTGACACAGCAACCATGAACCAAAAATGTTGGCAACCAGAAATAACCAAAATGACAATGTGCCATTACAAAATAAATAATAATATCAACATTAATTTTAAAATATTAGTCAAGGGAAAATGTGATTCAGGAATAAGAATCGTGATAGTTGTAGGGTAATGGGTAGCTGATCCATCGCACCACTCGTTCTGTCATGTTGGACCAATATTGAGTCTGCCTAAACTACACATGAGGACAACATGCAAATTACACGCAATTACCGGACTGGGAATGAAACCCAGTGCCCTGGAGCTGTGAATCTGCAGCACAAGCCACTATGCCACTGTACCACCCTTCTGGAGAAGATGCAGTTTGGCTGTGGAGAGAATAAATGTTATGGAAAAAAAAGGTTTGGGGCCAAGCAGTATGCAAGTGATTGATTCTTGTCTCAGTATCTCAAGAGGAAATACGTAAGAAGTTAAAACCCCAGACAATGATGTAGTGCACATGTACTCTAAGACTTCTTGCAGGACGCCTGGGCTTGTCTTTTTGATTTGTTAATGGTTGAAACACTTTAAACTCATTCCCCAATCACTCACTTACTACAAGTCCAGTCACTGCAGAACACTGTTGATGTTCTTGACGAACAGGCAGAGCTCAGGTGTCCTTGAACATCAACAACCCATTCATTTTAGTTTAAGATTTTATAGCAGAGCTCTAAAGATTTCAACTTTACTGTTCTATAATGGCCCTTTTTATTCAATTACGTTTCTTCTCAGTTGGCTGTAAAGATTCTTTCTTTGATAATATGAAAACAGCAGTACTGTGCTTCTCATCCTGGGGGAGTAGATGTGCTAAATATGACACATTGCTAGGATGTGAAATCTCAAAAGGTGGTGCTGGGCTGACAGAGGAAAAGGGCAGCCAATCACCTTTAAAATGCCTTGTAGCTTTAAACTGGAACGGTGGACTCTCAAGGGCCAAGAACAAGTGTCCATCATTTTTTAGGAGCATGTTAGGAAGAGCAGGTCACTGCGATGCTGAAGCCACCATATCTACCTGCACATCTAAATGGTAATTAGAATATCAGAACATTAGAATGATTGGGATGAGAATTGGCCATTCAGTCAACCGATCTCTTCAATACTGTCCTAATTTCTTAAAATGACAAAGTCAAAGTATGAAGGTCCTCAAAGTCCTACTATCTGCTGTACCACACTTCTTGGTAACTTTTTTCATATGTTTATGATTGTATGTGTGAAGAGAAACTTTCACAAATTTGTGCAAACTTTACCCTTACTAAGTTCCCATCTGTGTGGCTGTGTCCTTGATGAAGAGTTTATTTTCAAGTAAGAGATGGTATCCACTGTACTAATTCCCTTCATAATTGTAAAGACTTTGATTGTGTCATCTCTTAATCTCCATTTGATTAAACTGAAAAGGTTTGGCTCCCCCACCAACCAGTCCCAGAATCAGCTTAGTTGCTTTTCTTTCTGAACTTTCTTTAGCACTGCTGTGTCTTTTTAATAGTATGGAGAGGCCAGGCCTCTCTATTGTGTTATGTAAATTATGCATCATGATATGTAAAGTCCTATTAGCCTTCTTGATCGCTTCTTTACACTGCATGGATGTAGCTAGTGAGTTGCCCACTATGACTCCTTGGTCCTTCTCAAAAAGGGGTTCTTTCAAGCTTCAGACCTTCCATTGTGTGCTTAGATCTAATATTCCTACTTCCTACATGTAATAACTTAGATATCCTTACATTTAATTTCACCTTTCATGTATGCTGTCCTGGTCCTTCAGTAATGATTCAACTAACTCTACATTATTTGCTTTTCCACCTGGCCCATAAGACGGAGATCGACCCACTCACCCCCTTCATATAATGAGATAAGATGTGGTAGCTTCCAGTCTTTAGGAACTTTCCCAGTTTGAAGGGCTCTTTGAAAATATGTGTTAAGGTTTTATATATTGTCACACAGGTGCATCTGAGAACTACCTTCTTGGCTCTGGTGAGGTTAAGCAGTTCCATCTTGGGACGAGATGTGGTGCTAACACTAGCAGTATTGTCTCTTTCCTCATCAGCATTGAAGGGCCTCCAAAGGAAGATGCATAACCCTGCCCTGCGCTTTTGAGAAGACTTTGACAACCTCCATTGTCAAAACTATAAAAACCAGGCCAACAGGGAGCCAAGCGTTAAACCTTGACTGGTGAAAAAGGAGGACAGAGTTTCTGAATCCCAAACTACACAAACCACAGAACTGAGTTTTTTGTTTTGTTTTGTTGTTTTGTGGCTGTATTTCAGTTAAGAATAAATGGGGTAACCTGGCTGGCACACCAACTTTTAGCCTGCCTACGACAATTTGTTCCTGGCAACATTACAATAAGCACTCACTAAACTCCTTAGGCATAAATGTCATCTGGTCATGGTGATTTATTAGATTTCAGACTATTTCATCTAAGCAACACTTCTCCTACTAAAGTTTCCAAATCACTAAATACCCCCAACTAGCCCTTGTAAGTGCAGAAAAAATGTCGCCTTCTTCACAATTGAAAACTTTACAAAAATGCAAGCGTAGAGCACCCACTATTTCGCTGTCTGTATACATTAGTTCTTCTTTACTGCTGCTAATACTCTGTCTCAAGATGCTCTCCTTACACTCATGTTCAGGGTCACCTATCAGTATTTTTATAGAGATGCACTTTTGCTGTCAAATATTGGCAGTTTTAAATGTAACCTCAGATGAAATTTTAGTTATACAAGTACATTATTATTACGCTGGTTTCTAAGTGGTGGTTGTTACATCCATACCCTCATTCAATTGTGTTTCAGACTATACACACATATCTTCAGTCTTGTGCAGATGTAGTCTGCTAAGTGTTTGATGTGCAGGCCTGTTTAACACTGAGAACTGGAGGACAGTCCATAGCATGGACCTTGGGTGGTCAGTGGTGGGATGCGCCTTTACTTAAGAATGGAAAACTGCAGCCGTCGTTAAGTATATAAGTTGCTGAGCTCCATCTCCATTACCCAGGAACAATCAGATGCTGCTATGGACCATTGACCAAAGGATTGTAGCCACCAAGCTGTGGCACTTTAAAAATAGCAAAAACAACTGGGGGGAAAAGGGTCTTATTTTGAGGGTCTGCTGCAATTGGGTATGTTCAAATGCATTTACTTTGTAATTTTTTCCTAGTGTTGCAAATTTTTCTCAGTGAACATCTGGACTGTTTTTTTTAACCTTTTTGAACACAAACATTCTATATTTTTGATTATTTTTGTTATAAAGTTTTTTTTTATATGTATATATATAGGAATTATTTACCTTCTGTTTTGAAAATGACCACAATCGCATTTTGGTTGGGTTATAAATGTCACTATTTTGGGTACTCATGGTGAGGGAACTCTCTTAGGGGTCCGACCGAGTAACATGAGTGCAACAGCATAAAGAAGGGATTCATCATATCTTTCTCATAGGCAACAGTTTGTTACATTCGGTCGATATAAATCCTTCACCTCACCTGTGTTGCGTGGTGTCCCTCAGGGTTCAGTCCTTGAGCCATTACTTTTTCTACTTTATATCCTTCCTTTGGGTCAGATTATTCGCAAACTTGGCCTTAACTTCCACTGTTATACAGACAATATTTCTTAGTACAGACTCCCCTACAGATTCACCTCCCAGCACACTCATTGACTGCATCACTGATCTTAAACTATGGATGGAAAATAACTTTCTCAAACTTAATGCCAATAAAACTGAAGTGTTACTGGTAGGCCAAACTCCCAACTTTCTAAAGCATCCAATTTCTCTGTTTCTGTTGATGGTACACTTGTCAAACCTGCTCCTGTTGTCAGAAATCTTGGTGTTTTGTTTGATTCATCACTTAACTTTGAGTTACACATTAGGTCTCTTTCCAAAATTTCATTCTATTATCTCTGTAATATTGCCCGCCTCCGTCCATTTCTGTCCTTTAATGATGCTCAAACTCTGGTTCATTGTTTCATAATGTCTCGTATTGATTATTGTAATTCCCTCTTCATCAGCCTCCCTGCAAAATCTATACAGAAGCTACAGTACATTCAGAACTCCGCAGCCTGAGTCCTCACCTGCACAAAGTGTTTTGCTCACATCTTCCCTGTTCTCTCCCAGCTTCACTGGTTACCGGTTTCATCAAGGATTAACTTCAAGATTCTGCTTCTCACCTTCAAAGCCCTACATAACCTTGCCCCCCTCTACCTCACTCAGCTACTAGCTTCTTACACTCCTTGTCGCTCTCTCAGGTCCTCAAGCAGTAATCTCCTTACTGTCCCACGCTCCAGACTCTGCACCTTGGGAGGCAGGTCCTTCAGTGTTATGGCCAGTAACTCTGGAACTCTCTTCTTCAGTCTCTCCGAGATTCTTTTTCCACCTTTAAATCTCAACAGAAAACTTTCCTCTTCTACAAACGTTTGTCTTCTGTGTAATTTTTTTTTTTTTACGCTGTGCGTAAAGTGACCTTGAGTTTGTGAAAGGCACTCTATAAATGCAACTTATTAATATTATTATTATTCATGGATCACTCACTGTCTAACTTTGTAGATACATTCAAAAGTGTTTGGTGGGTTTATGGTTAGCGTTTTTTTGTTAAATGGCTTAGCAATTGTTTTTGTACTTTTGACTTCAGTAAATATGCTAAGGTTTTGACAAAAAGATCGGCATGACTTACTGGTTTTTGACATTTCTGACCATTTTTCATTTTCTGAACCATGATTGATCTACTTTTTTGTCCAGTCCCATCTGTTGACGTACACTTTGAGTTTGTATAACCATGAAATTTGATTATGTAAGTGGATGACTGTTTTGAAAATAGGAAAAAATGCTTTTCTTCCCCTTCTTTTTCTCCTAATTACAATTTCAAACTCTTTCAAAGCATTGTATGAGCAGAACAGAGCATTTATCAGCTTCAGGATATCATATCTCCTGAATATTTGATTCCTTCACTATGTTGTGTGCAGATTAATATTAAAAGAATGACCATTTAAACAAAATTAAAATTTACTTAAGCTTTTGCCTCTTCTAACTACCTGTTGATACTGAATCGCCTTTAAATTAGGAGGTTTGTTTTCAGTTTCTCAGTACTTTAAACCCATTTCTTATTCATAATTGTTTACCGCAGAGGGACTGCACGACACTGAAACTCCTATTCTGTCCAGAATGTGCTCAGGGAGGAGTGCTGGCTGGCTGGCTTTCATCTGATGGATGGTTCATTTTATGTAAGACACGTTAAGGACAAGGCCTTGTTTTTGACTCCAGCATTCATGTCTTTCTACAGTTGTTTGATTTCCTCTTCTGTTTTGATATCAAGCCTTTGAACTTTCTAAAGAGTTTTGATTTTCTGTGAGATTTGAGAATTTCTGTACTGTGAGCTATCACACAGTCTTCTTGAACCAGTGAAACCCAGCAGCACATTTTTGTTTTCTAAATAAGTTATTTATTTATGGTGTGCCTGCTGACAAAAGACATGACTGGCTTATACCGGTACAAGGCTACATAACAGACATTGTACACACAATGACTAGTTTTCCCTTACGAAACATTTTCATTCCTGTACCTATATTTTTCAACTATAGATTTGTCCTTGCTGAAGGCAAGCATTTATTTTACATTCCCTTGCGCCCAAAAAAGAACTAAAATTGCAGCTCACTTCAAACATAGCTGTCAAACTGACTGAACAACATTTTCTGTTAGGTTCATTGACTTCATCTTCAAGAACATTTAGTTCTTGATATCTCTACTCACTTGGGACTCTCCTGAATACCAACACTCCTTTCGGCCTACTGTTCAAATCCAACCTTAGCGTTCACATTTCTTTTATTGCATTTTGAAACTGGCTTGTTTATAGTTAAACTATGAAAAATTCTAGAGCCAGGTATATTTTTAAGTAAACTGCTTTTTCAAGAGGCTTTCCGAAAGGGTTGATACATTGTTAGTTATTCTCTCAGCACAATTTATCAACTCATTTCAGGTCTAAGCATTTATTTCTATACTTGAAATTTGAAAACTTTTCTACATTGGGAATTTATATTGTTTCTTCCTTGATAAAAGTTGGGACTAAATATGTATTTTACTCATTAGCTTTTCTTTATCAATTATTTTTTAGTGTATATTGCCTTTCATTATTGCACATTTTCTTTTATTGGTTTAATTGTTTCATATCTGCAACATCAGGTACAAGCCGGAACCAACCTTAGAATGGACACCAGTCCACCTTCTCTGTGATTCTCATTAGGTTTTGAAGACAATGAGCTGTCCATCACTACAACATAGTGGCGATGAAGGGATTGAAAGTACACAAGATGCTTATTTGAATAGAATTCATTGTAAAGCTGTCCTTTTGTTTTTATTGTTGTTTTTGTAAGTTATACATTTTTATTTTCAGTTTATAGTTTTGGTCATTATCATGTATAAGTCATCATGATTCCAAATCTTCATTTGTGGAGTGCTGCTATTTTGCAAATTACATTCATGGTTGCCACCTTTTTTTGCTTGCGGATCACATTTCCTTCATCTAGACTCAGTATAAAAGAAGGCCACTCACAGAAAGATGGAATGACAAACCCTGGGCAGGGTGCCAGTCCATCACAATGTGAACAAATACACGTTAGCACACTAGGGTTAATTTAGTAATGCTAATCCACCTAACCTGCATGTCTTTGGACAATAGGATGAAACCAGAGCCCCCAGAGGAAATACAGGGTTATAATGACCATACTGTATATCAATCTATACAAAATCCATCCAGACATCTCCTCATGTCTATGACGTTTTGCTCATTTAGTGCTACACTGGAGGGCCAAGCTCTCATTTTGGTAAAGATGAAATTCGGACCCTGCTCAAGTTTATAGTGTTCTTGGGAAAACAAAAATAAACCTCTAGAGGTTTTGTTGTGATTTGAAATATGCAAAGCTGGAGTGCTGTTGAACTGGTAGCCTATCCAGAGTTGGTTTCTGCTTTGTTGCCTATATAGCTGGTCTAGAGTCTCACTCCTATCATCTTGAACTGGATTAAGCAGGGTGGATAAAAGATGAATGGAACCGAGCTAATGAAAACAAAGTGGCCAAACCCCTACCCAAAAACATTTTGCAGTATTATCCTGAATATGCCAAAGTCCACAGCTTTAGTGCAATCATGCGATCGTCTGGAACTGTGTCACAAATGGTGATACCTAAGGTTCACAGAAGTAACATCTCATTGCAAAGCCAGGAGTAACAGCTTGGCCAAGGGTCATAACAGATAAAAGTGTAAGTATCATGCATTTAAACTACTTTAGAAATCAAGCATTAGCACTTTCAGAGTCTGAATCATTGGCTTTATTTCGCTGGCTCTGTAAAGTTCAGTACTAATGGCTCTTTGATTGTTCTGTTTTTTGGTTTATATTTTCCAGCTTTCTGGAGTGCAGGAGCCCTAGGGCGCCAAGGAGGAAGCAGAGGGATGTGCGTTTTATCATGCTTCATTGACCACATGAACACTGACTCGATATGGCAACCCTACCACTACAGAAACAGGCTCACACGCACAGGAAGATAACAAGGACAAAAACTGCAGATCAACCTTGTGTAGTCTCTGGACTAAAACACCAGTAATGGAGAATTCCATGGAAATGTAACAAAAGGACATGCCATTCCCTTAAGAGTCACAGCAGTCTTCTGGCCAGAAAGAAAAAGGCTCCATTTTGGTCTCAGACACTGGACACTGAGTTCATAGGGTCATAGGATCGACATCGTCACATTTACAGAGTACAGCAAGTGGGGAGGCGAAAGTCAAGATTCCTACAAAACTGATTTTATTTTTGACATAATGTAATCATGTAACTATACAAAAGTGCAGTAATCACGTGCCCATCAATATTTACAACAGCGTTTCTTGACCTTTAAGTATTTGCGACCCGAGTTTTCATAACAGTTTTAATCGTGCCATCCTAACATTTTTTTGAAAGGATTTTCTGGATTGCGATTAGGCTTTGGTGTTTAGGATTTGGTATTTACAGTTTCAGCTCATTTCTGCTTCAACAAATATTTCATGTCCTTGTCCTCTTCTCACCTTATGGTAGAATGGTGAGCAGAGGAGACGAGGAAAGAGAGGGAGAAGCACTAGAGATGAGATGAGAGGGATAAATCTGGGACTTCATTTTATTTTTGGTTTTGGCTCTTATTTAATTTTTCACTTTTATCCCTTCACTTCATTGCTTTTATTTATTGAAAGAATTTGAACTGCACCACACTTTCATTGATAAATAAATAAGCACTTTTGGCATCATACTTGTGATATGTCTTGGTGTGCTCATTGCACTGGCCCATCTCAGTTACGATTATCAATGTCTCAGGTTCAAGAAGCACCAGGACATCACGGTGGAGCCAACATGCTCTGGCATTTAGGAAAGCAGAAGGAGATTTAAGGGCTAGCTGGTATGAATTGCAGTTTTATTTGATTTTTTGCAAGAAATCGTCAAACTTTTTGTACGTTTCTGGACTCATGTTGGGGGTTTTGATTCTCCAGAATCTGAATCCATCATTAGTTGTTGATGGTGACTTGATTTCAATTCTACAAAATTAACTTGGGTTGTTTTTGCTGCCATTTTGTTTTACACTCACAGCTATTCTTTGCTGCCCAAAGTGGTTAAGGGCATGTCCTCTGCTGCTGTGACCTTTGTCAACAACACAATGGCTTTTAAAGATAATAAAAAGTTAGCTTCCTGTCCGAGTTCTTAGATTCAAAATACCACCTCACTCTGAACCTTCAAATTTTTTGGTTTATTTTGATACTTCGATTTTTCCCTTTTTTAATTTCCATCTCCTGTTTTGGCTTTTGTGGTATTTCTTTTTTTTTTTTTTTTTTTTTTTTTTATATATATTTATTTCCCCCCCCACCCCACCCCACCCCCAATGTTTGACTTTGCCTTTTTACTATCCAGGTATGCTAAGTATCCTTCTAGCCCACTACTAGCTTTGGCTGCAGTTCCTCGCCAGCGTGTGTCACCTTATTTAATCAGCTTTCCTTTCAGAGTTGACTCCTTTACTAACTCAGATTATTATGCTTGTTGATATTCTTAGTCTTGTTTCCTAATTTATAGATTTAAATTTTTGATTTTCCCTTTTAAATTTGTGGATTATAATAAGATAAAGTGTTGACTTGAGATTTAATTAGACCTTGAATTTTGGAATCTGCCAATTAACGTCTTAGTATTGGACATCCGTCAAAGTGTGTTGGTTGTTTGAGTTTTGTTAATTTGAATTGAAACCTTTGAGTTAAATGTTTCTTACTTTTCTGTGTATTCTCTTTTATTTAAGATCTGTTTTTGTTTAGGAGTTTTTTCTCCTGTTCTTTGATTACTTGGTTGTTCATTTTATTTTCTGAAAGAAATGAAGCCCAAGAGATTGATGACAACAGTCTCACATGCAGACACAAAAATGTGCAATGTGGAAGTAGGTTTACTTCAGGATTCAGCCATTCAGCTCTTTCTTCTTGGCCCTTGTGGAGGATGTGCTTAGTGAGGATATCAGCAAAGGTGAATTCTGGAAACTGTTATATGCTGATGTCCTTGGGTATATAGCAGTCTTAGAGAAAAAATTACAGAAAATGTTAACTGATGGGCAGGGAGGATGGAAAGTTCATATATGCTGGAAAATCCTAAGAAAGCAGGTGGGAATGGGAGAGATTGTTAACACAAGATAAAGTGGGCTTAGATAAGAAGAAAATAAGGAAGCTTAGGGTCATCTGTTACACAGGATGGGGGTTGTAAAGTGTAAAAAAGGGAGTGAATAAAACCAGCATAGAAGACATGACAGGAGGTGTCAGGAGCAGTAAGTGATGAAGGATATTAGGTAAAATAGAGATCTGCTTAAGACTAATACAACCAGTGTTGATATGCAAAGTAGTGACATGGACAATGTGGAAAAGAGAGGAAAGTAAACTTGAAAAAACTGAAATAAGAATGCTGTTGTGGGCTTTGGGTGTCTTGCTGTAGGGGAGATTGAGGAATGAGATGATTAGGAGACAAGCAAGAGTGGTAAAGATCAGTAAGAAAATTAGAGGAGCTACACTCACTGAGCAAAGCACTAGGTAGGGCCTCCTATTGCTCTCAAAACAGCCTCAATTCTTTGTGGCATGGATTGCACAAGATGTTGGAAATTCTGGTCCATGTTGACATGACTGCATTGTGTAATTTCTGTAGATTTGCCCGCTGCACATTCATGCTGCAAATCTCCCATTCTACCACATCCCAAAGGTGTTCTATTAAATTCATATTCGTCAACTGAGAAAACCAATGAAGAACATTTAACTCCTTGTCACATTCATGAAACCAGTGTGAGACAACTTTTGCTTTGTGACATGGTGCATTTATCATAGATAGATAGATAGATAGATAGAGAGATACTTTATTAATCCCAAGGGGAAATTCACATACTCCAGCAGCAGCATACTGATAAAGAAACAATATTAAATTAAAGAGTGATAAAAAATGCAGGTAAAACAGACCATAACTTTGTATAATGTTAACGTTTACGCCCCCAGGTGGAATTGAAGAGTCGCATAGTTTGGGGAGGAGCGATCTCCTCTGTCTGTCAGTGGAGCAGGACAGTGACAGCAGTCTGTCGCTGAAGCTGCTCCTCTGTCTGGAGATGATACTGTTTAGTGGATGCAGTGGATTCTTCATGATTAACAGGATCCTGCTCAGTGCCCGTCGCTCTGCCACGGATGTCAAAATGTCCAGCTCCATGCCTACAACAGAGCCTGCCTTCCTCACAAGTTTGTCCAGGCGTGAGGCGTCCTTCTTTATGCTACCTCCCCAGCACACCACTGCATAGAAGAGGACACTCGCCACAACCGTCTGGTAGAACATCTGCAGCATCTTATTGCAGATGTTGAAGGATGCCAGCCTTCTAAGGAAGTATAGTCGGCTCTGTCCTCTCTTGCACAGAGCATCAGTATTGGCAGTCCAGTCCAATTTATCATCCAGCTGCACTCCCAGGTATTTATAGGTCTGCACCATCTGCACACAGTCACCTCTGATGATCACTGAGTCCAGGAGGGGCCTGGGTCTCCTAAAATCCACCACCAGCTCCTTGGTTTTTCTGGTGTTCAGGTGTAGATGGTTTGAGTTGCACCATTTAATAAAGTCCTTGATTAGGTCCCTATACTCCTCCTCCTGCCCACTCCTGATGCAGCCCACGATATCATACTGGAAGTTGTCATTAGAAGATGCATAAATTGTGGCCATGAAGGGATGCGCTTGTTTCACCAACAATACTCAAACAGGCTGTGATGTTCAAGAGATGATTGGCATTAACAGGCCTAATGGATGCTAAAAAAACTTTCCCCACACTACACCACCAGCAACAGCCTGGACTATTGTTACAAGGCAGGTTGGACCCCTAGTTTCATGCTGTTGACACCAAATTCTAACCCTACCATCTGTGTGCCTCGCCAGAATTTGAGATTCATCAAACCAAGCTACATTTTTCTACTCTTCAACTGTCCAGATTTGGTGAGCCTGTTCCTACTGTAGCCTCAGCTTTGTTTTCTTTGCTGACAGACATGGAAGCCAACATGGTCTTCTGCTGTTATAGCCCACCCACCTCTACATTCAATGTGTTGTACATTCTGAGATGCTTTTCTGCTCACCACAGTTATACAGAATAATCATCTGAAATGCCGTAAGCTTTATGTTAGCTTGAACCAGTATGGTCATCTCTTATTAACAAGGTATTCCCATTTGAAGAACTGCCGCTCACAGATGGTTGTTGGCTGATCAATGGAGTTTGTTTCTTTTTCAGACCATTAAACTCTAGAGACTGTTGTGCATGAAAATCCCAGGAGATCAAAAGTTGTAGAAATACTCACACCAGCCTGTCTGGCACTTTTATAATCATGATATGGTCTAAATCACTAAGATCACATTTTTTTCTCTAGTTTGGTGTTTAATGTGAATGTTAATTGAAGCTCCTGACTTGTATCTGCATGATCCTCTGCATTGTGCTGTTGCCACAGGTATTCCTAATAATTTACTCACTAAGTGTGGATTGAGATGGTATGGACATGTGCTAAGGAGAAATGAGAAGGAGACGATGGACAAAGACCTGTCAGAGGCATAAGGGCAGGAGGATGTGGAGGACAGACAAAGATGGAGGAGACTCATCAAGGCAGCTGACCCCCAATAAAGGGACCGCAGCAAGAAAGAAGAAGAAATGGAATATTATTTCTCCTTTATATTTATTGTTCATATTACCTTATTATATGGTTAATATTTATTAAACAATAATTAGAGAGAGAATTATTATTAACAATATTCTAGTTAGGTTGATTAGATGATCCAAAATGGCCCCCGTGAGGATGGCTGTGTCTCAGGGGGCCCTGCTATGGACTATAGTGCTCTGTCCAAGGATGTTTCCTGCTTTGTTTCCAGTGCTGCTGGTTTAGGCTTCCATTACCATAAACTGAGTAAAGTGGGTTTGAGGATGTTACATGTTATGCTAATCATGTCTGACTTCAACACCAAACAAATGTCCTAATGTGCTCTTTCAGCCGTGATGAATTGCTTTCATTATTAGAACAGATTGTTCCAAGTAATTTTGTTGTTGACCTGAACTGTAAGGTCCACTCCAAGTAGTTTATCACAGAAATCAATGCCTAAATGTCACATACGTTATGAGCAATAAAAACTTGGTATTTCCCCCTTTATTTCAATATCCTCTGGACAAAAAGATAATTTTGATATCCTCCCTCTCATCCAACACTCTACATCCGCTTCCAATAATTATTTCTTAACCGTGTTGGACTGCTTTTAAATTGTAGCTACATATTATCGGTAGAAGGAAAAAATGCATTGCCTGCCCTTACAAAACAGATGAAAAGAGCTCCTGGGCTTTGTTTGGCCTGTCGCTTTTAAGAAGATATAATGAGCACACATGGAAGCATAGAACTATAAGACAAGCTAGGAATCTGCCAAAATAAATCGTCCATATTTGTAGTTGACTTCTCCTCCAGAGCTACTGTAGGTGTCAGGTTGGTTTAAATTTAATATGCAACATGCCACTTGTATTTACAGTAGCCGTCCATTACAATTAATGAAGATGAGGATTTGTTTATTTCATCCCTTCAGATGAGTTCTGCTCAAGTCTACTTACACAGTATTTATTCTCAAAACAGAAGCCGTCATGTCAAGCGAATGTATGCAGGCAGGCCAGGTAAATCACCCCACCTTCAGTTTCACGAGAGCTAAATAAAAGTGGGCTCAGGTGTGCTTTGAGTATTCACGACTCGAGAGGCACAGCCTGATGGGAAAAAGTTAACAAGAAGGATGCTAAAAACAGAGAGCGGACCAGGCCGTTTGTTTTGTTCCAAATCAGGATATGACAGGCTAGCTCCATTGTGTTTCACACAGCAAACTTTCAAGCAAACCAGACGTAACAATAAACACCCCATGGGCATGTCATGTACATCTTTCATGAAGCAGAAACGTTTTTTTCCAGGAAAAATCATCATGAAGAGTTAGTAAGAGCTGAGCTAGTGCACTACTGCATTTGCAATAATTATGTGGCTTGTTTGTCAAGCACAGCTGTGTGAGCAGAATGTCGAGTACCTGAGAACAGTGACGTGCGGTGAGGTTCATGGCTGGTGAGGCACTGACTCCTTCAGAACCAGATTTACAAATATATGAACCCAAAAGTGTCACTTATTCACTACTCAATTGTCAGCCTGCTCATTGACTACTGGTTATGTTTCATATCTCATCAGTATTCTTTACAAACAGATAGGTAAGATACATATTTGGCTAAGAAAGAACGTTACTTTTACAGCGGTGAGAGAGAGTTTTCTAAATTTGTCATTGCAATTCCACAATTCATACTCATTCAATACAAATGAAAGTATAGACTGGTGTACAAAAAAAAACAGATTTCAATTTAGACCTTAATTGAAATATGTAGTTGTTTTAAAAGGTTTTAATTCTGATGCTTTAATCAATTTTAATACAGACTGTTCAACAAAAGGATAACAAGAAAAACAAAACAATATTTTATTTAAGGTCAAAATTTAGTTTATAAATATTGGATTGCTTTTTTCTTAGTCTTATCCCATTTTTTATAAAATTGAAAACAGTTTGTGGTCTTACATTTATTTGTAAATGAAGTCCATGGGCCTATCCTTCTCCACAAAAATCTCTGTCACTTTCTTGTAAAAGTCCTCCTTATTTTCCTTTTGCTTTAAAAGTCTTAATCTTTCATCTTGGCAGTCAATCGGAGCAAAAAATAAAAATAAATGGACCTCTGCAGGGCACTTGACTTTCTGATATCGCTAACTTATTGGCGTCTCTGCATAGAAGAACAGCAGCAGCAAGCACCTGTTGGGCTCACATGGCCCCTTACAATGCGACACTGTACCGTCTGCCTCACCTTGTGCCTTTTCACTGTGGTTTTATGTCTGATCAGCAAGACTAAATATGTCACACATATTCATTAAAGATATTAGCCAGACTGTGGAAAGTCAGAGTGTATAATAAACGTGTCTGCAAACATTATAATGG